>NW_010408797.1:44367-54165 GCF_000710305.1 Buceros rhinoceros silvestris | reverse complement strand
CCTCTGCCGGGGCCACCTGGGGCCCTTCCCGACAGCTCTTTGCCCTCCCCGGTGCCCCCAGCCTGGCCGAGGGGCTCCGCTGTGTCCTGCGGGGGGTCCCTTGGAGCCGGCTGGGAGTGGCTGTGTCCGGCCCAGGGCAGCCCCACTGCTGAGTCCTGGGCACGGACACCCCGACACCTCCCACACCCCATCCGTGTGCTGACCCGTCCCAGCCTCACCCTCTGCCTGTCCCCAGGGAGGTGCCTGTTCCCTGGGACTGTCCCTGCTGACCCCTGGCCCTGCTCTGTGCCTGGATTGGTGGGACATCCCTGCCGGGCCAGCCATGGGGAAGCTCCTCCAGTCACCAGGAGCACCATTACCCCATGCCACAGTGTGGCAATGGACTTCAATAACGAATCCAGCAGCTTCAAGCCACTAATGAACTGTGATATCCATGGGATTACTACAGAGTTGGTCTAAAGATACCCTGCACCCCAAAAACGCACAGTAAGGCCATCCTGGGTCTGTTCTCAAATGTACCCAACCAAAACCAACCAACCAACCAAAGGTAGCCTGAGGGTGGTGAAACATCAGCCCAGGTTGCCCTGAGAGGTAGTGGAAGCCTCATCCCTGGAAAACATCCAGGGCACCCCAAAAACGCACAGTAAGGCCATCCTGGGTCTGTTCTCAAATGTACCCAACCAAAACCAACCAACCAACCAAAGGTAGCCTGAGGGTGGTGAAACATCAGCCCAGGTTGCCCTGAGAGGTAGTGGAAGCCTCATCCCTGGAAACACTCCAGGTCGGGTTGGACCATGGGGCTCTGAGCACCCTGCTCTGGGTGAAGATGTCCCTGCTCACTGCAGGGGGGTTGGATAGATGACTTTTGTAGGTCCCTTCCAACCCAAACCGTTCCATGATCCGATGATTAATGCTCTTAGCTGTACGACCTGCCTACCACAACCTGCTCTACGCCCACTCCTGCGCAGAGCATGCCTTCCCATTCAGCATGGCACTGAGTTTCCCTGCAGAGCCCGTTAGCGGGGACCCAGAGGGGACGTTACTTGTTCATTTCCTAATCTAGTCACCCGGTTATCACAGGGGAAGAGTGCCAACATGACTCAGTAGGATTAAGTGGGAAATATGGCACTTTGACAGCTAGAGAGCAAGACCGGTTCATCTGGAGTTTTTACGCAGTTCACACTCTTCAAAGCTGTCCACAGTTTTGGAGATTTCTCTTTGCAGTGTGAATGTTTTCAGGAAACGCTGAGTGTTAGAAAGCGCGTACATGCCTCCTCACTTCCAGAGGCTAAGCAAGCATGACTGCAAACCAAACTGCGAGCAAAAAGGTGAAGAGCCATGCTGTAAGAGACACTAATTCGTGATGGAGAATGCTCTCATGTCTGTGAGGCAGATATTGGTCTTTTCGCAGCGTGAGGAAAAGATGAGCGTATTGACAGCACCTCTTTTGAAGTACCCATCCGCGCTGCCACGGCCTCCGCCTTTCTACTTGATTCCTATTGATTATCTCTGCACTAAAGTTCAGCTGACCATTTATGTTTCAAGTGAGAAGGAGGGAGAGATAGAGATTTAAAACCATTTGAGCACCTCTTGCGAGAGTCAATGTTTGAATGTCATTGGCAGTTGTCAAGATTCAGGCAATGAAATTCCTGAGGGTGGTTCGTAATAATTCAATTTGTCAGCATTTCAAGCAGAAAGGTGCAGGTCTGGTATTCCAGGTAGTCCAGGGGGTATAAGCAGAACCAGAAGAGTGTGTCTGTATGTTATTCGCCAGTAAAATGCAAAAAAAGTGCATGGTAACACAGAGCTGTACAAACTGAACTGACTGTCCTGGTGACAAACTGGGGTTGCAGAGGCAGAGGCTACTGAAGCATCTCCTTTCCGTGAGAACTTTATCCCTTGTGTTACTCCCTCTGCAAACCATACACTTTGGTATAGCCACACTGCACACAGGAGCAGGATGCTCTGGGAATCACGTGTGAAGGTATGCACGCTCTTTTACGTTCCTATTCATGTATATGACCTGTTTGTGTGACGGTTTGTGTGTGCATTTTAGGCTTGAAGAGGTCTTCAGTAAAATCTGCAGTCAATTTCTGCAGGTCCTTTTGATCCTATCTTCTTATTCTTTAGAAATTTTGGAAGATTTGCATAGAAAAGAGGGGAAATGAAATTACCTCCAGACAGTACAGGGTACTAACTCTTCACCATTATTAAATTCTTCCCTCTCTCCTGTTGGCTGCTTTGTCTTTCCAGACCACGAACCTGGTGTATTTTGTTGTTGTACCTGTGCTAAATCCGGCATAGGGTTTAATTTTTTTCCTTTTTTGTTTGGTAAACCAGGTGATAGATTGGTGACCCAAGACGCCCTCACAGTGCAAACACACGGCGAAGTGTTGTTAAAAGCACAAAGCAAACAAGATAACAGGAAGGATATTTTACTTCCTTGTCTCCTTGTGTAAGGTCAGAATTTAGGTGATGCATATAAGAGCAGGTTGAAAAAACCTAAAAAATAAATAACATTTCCTAACTTCTTCATAAGTGCTGATGTCTTCGTTTCAGCTACTTATGAACCTCTCTCTAGGTTTGATGAGCTTTGTCATCAGACTGTGTCTGCAGGCAGTTTTAAACCTGTGAGCTGAGAAACCTGAGGTTTGATGGACTCCCCCTAAACAGCGTTCATGAAAGGTGGCTAAGAGAAGTCAACCTACGGGTTACAAATAAAGTAATTCTTAAGGATCTTTTTTTCTCCAGTGGAAAGCCGAGCTGTTCCCTGAAATGGAAAAAGTCTGAAAAATCACCAGTTTGGAAAAGTAGAAGAATAAACCAGAAACTAATCACATAGATTGTGTCCAGTCAAAACTTACGGATCGAAGCCTGTTTGGAGTGCCTGTATCCTGAAGTGAAGGTGGATAACACGGAGTATACGTGTGTGAAAAACAGAACTGCGCCTCCATCGGATATTAACACTTCTTTACCTACGAGAATCTCCTGTGTCATTTAATGTAATGTGCCTCTCTGTGGTATCTTCTCAATAAAAGATTCAATACGCCGCTCCTGATGTAGCTGGTTCAAATAACTGATCAATAAACTGCACAAAAAAAGTGGGAGTAGATTTTATTTTAGTGTGGTAGAATGTCTCTGTTAGTGTGGAACCTTTATGCAGCTTCCTCTTCCTTTTCCACACACTACTTTCTGTTTAATGATTTATTAAAAATGCTCAAATTAAAAATAAAGTTAATGCAAAACACTCGTAAAACTTGAATCTTTATACAGCTGTGGAGGTTCTTCTTGAGCAATTTCACAGGGCGATTTCAGTAAAGGACAATTTGACGCTGATTTTTCAGGAGGTGGGAGACTAAAACTGTTTTGAAATCATGCGAACAGAGATCTGGAAATCATGGTCTGTGAGGAGGGACTGAGTAACCCGGTACTGCTTTGTCTCTATAGGACAGAGGGAAAGCATAATAAAATGGCTGATTTTTCAGGAGGTGGGAGACTAAAACTGTTTTGAAATCATGCGAACAGAGATCTGGAAATCATGGTCTGTGAGGAGGGACTGAGTAACCCGGTACTGCTTTGTCTCTATAGGACAGAGGGAAAGCATAATAAAATGTTAAAATCTAGAAAAAGAAAGGATGGGATTAGAAATACTGAGCTAGAAGTTCTGGAAGAAAAAAAAAGGAAAATATTTAGCAATGTTCAAAGGATATAGAAATACTACAAAATAAATAACCCCTAAGTGTAAAGATAAGTCCATAAATATTAAGACTTTATTAAAATTTGACACACATTCAGTAACATTATCCCCCCTTGTCTTTAGGGAAAGCAGGGCATAATAAACAAAAAGAGACAGAATTTAGGCTCTGAAATAGGTAAAAGTAGATCTTTATTCTCTATGGAGATAAAACGGAGTGAAAGGAGGAATTTAGGAAGACAGTTGTTCAAGCCACAGCAAAAAGAATTCCGGAGTTTTAGTGCCCAGTTCCGAGAAACACTAAGACACAGTGTCATCTTTGATTGAATTCTCCCAAACCAGGTGCTTAAATAAGGCTTCGACTCTCCATTTATTTTTCTTTGAAATACACTGTTAAAAATTACAGAACTGGATGTTGCCAAGAGCCTCTACCAGAGAGATCAATAATCTAGAAAATATATATTCTCATATATTACATCTAGTTATTTTTTACTTGCTGTCATGAATATTATAACATCTTCTCCTTGTACTGCAATAATTAAGGTGGAGATGACATTTCCATTAAAAAGATCATGTAATTCAGTGGGGAAAAACTAAATGTTCCAGCCAAGCTGAAGTTCAGCTTTGAATGTATTTGCCTAGAGAAGTCTGTTTCCATCAGATTTATATTTTAAATTGAGATATGTCTAAATAAATAGGTACTAAAATATCTGTCAAATGCTATCAAGACGAAAGCATTCTCTAGCAGGATATTTGTGCAGCATAGCTCTTGGCAAAGAGGATACTTCTCAGACTTGGAAATTCTTCTCCTGAACCGGATGAACAATTCCACCGTGAAATAATTGGGAATAAAGCATTTTAATTGAGGTGGTGACTTGGTTCTCAATACATTTGGGCCTTTAATGGCCGACAAAGTGGCATTTAAAAAGGAGATCCTGCACAGTTCTCCAGATACGGCCTGATGTTCCCAAACTTCCCTTTTTCCACCTCCTTTCAGACTCAAGTCAGGCCATGTCTTCCTCAGATAGACTAGAGCAATTTTTTTCTCTGGCAACATTTAACCTATTTCCATGTCTTCCTGGTTTCTCCTCCCACAGCATCTCTCTGCTGGAGAGTGGGACATAGCAAGGGCCAGCTTTTAAGGAGCAGGGTGACACTCAGGTCGCTCAGGAGTAGAAAGCAGAGAAATGCTACAGCCGTCCCAGACCCTCACAGCGGAAGCATCCTATAGATGGATGTGTGGAGAGGGGAGAGAGTCTGAGCCCCAAAGGTCCAGGACGTTTTCTTCTACAGGCACCTCCTAATGAGATTATTAGGAGTGGAAAACCAACATGTGATCCGAATGAATCTTGATACATTCATGAGAGAGGATAAAGGATATGGCACTTGGGATAATAAGGCCAGAACCCAGTGACCCCATCACTCCCTTCCTCAAGAATGATGCAATTTGGCTCTTACTCTAAGGATCAGCCTGGGTAGAGCCGCAAGTGTGTGTGATTTGTGACGTAAGCGCTGAGACTAAACTATGTGTCCCTTGGTATGAGGTTAAAACGATGACATCACCTCGCTGACCGTTCTCACCACAGCGCAAGGTCTTCTACTATCGTGGATGTTCATCTTTTAGCAGACTACTTGTTATACGCTATTTACTTGAAGAGCAAATCAGCCAGAAAGATTCTTTAAGGAGCACAATAGATTCTGATCTCTGGTCACTCCTCATTTGTCTCAAATCCATGTTATGAAGTCATCAGCGAATGCAAGTGGGGGAAGAAAAGGAGGAGGCATGAGGGGTAGCTAAAAGAGACCAAACCACAAAGATAACAGAGGCCAATAACACATATGACAAATTTAGACAAAGGAAAATAAGATTAGAAATTATGTGAGAGGATCGGATGTAGTCAAATTAAGGCAATCCAGAACAACGTCTGGTGCTTTAAGTCACATTCTATCTTCATTTGTGGACAAGTTGGATGGTGTATCAGGCAGGGCAGAGCCTGGCCGGTCATTGAGCACTCAGTACCACACACTGGAACTGGCCCTGGTACGGTTTCCTTATGTGGTGGCAGGTACAAATGTGTGTAATGTGCAAATCTAAAATACTTGCTGAACACGAGCTGGAATCTAAAATACCCTGTCTAGATTTTGAGTGATTTTATCCCATTAAATTTTACAAAATGTATATAGAAATAGCCTCTTCACATCATGACTTCTGATTTAAATCATTACTATCAGTGCAATGGCAGGAAAACTTTTCTTCATGATACAGAAACTCAGCTGCTCCTTTGTAACTGTCTCACAAAAATCTAAAATTTTCTTTCTCAGCTCAGCATAAAATTAGCCCTAATGGATATCTAGTTTGGATCACAGTTGTTTCTCTTTTTTCTTTTGACATCTTTCTTTGCACTTCACCCCTCTGATAGTTCTCCCTGAATCATTATCCAATCACAGGATATTGTCAAACTTCTCAGTTTGAAGTGCAGAAGTAGAGATTAAATGTCACTTGTTCTGCTTGCAAACGTCCCAAAGCACGGTGGGACCTAAGCTGTTTCTGCCTGAATTACAGGTGTACAGTGAGTGAGGGCGCTAGGGGAGACTGACAGGAGGGTGTCTGTGGCAGGTCAAGGTAATCAGTAGCTCCTGCGGCAGCAGAGACCTCCACACACCCCTGAGACACAGCCCTGCGCAGCATCTGATGGAAAGAGGGATGTCACACTCACACTGTTGCCATCTGTGCTGGTTTTACCTGGGGTAGGGTTAATTTTCTTCGCAGTAGCTGGTGTGGGCTGTGTTTTGGATTTCTGCTGGGAACAGTGTTGATAGCACAGGGATGTTTCAGTTACTGCTGAGCAGAGCTTACCCGGAGTCAAGGACTGTTCTGCTCCTCACATCACTCCACAAGTGCGTAGGCTGGGGGTGCACAAGAATCTGGGAGGGGACACAGCCAGAACAGCTGACCCCTACTGACCAAAGGGATAGTCCAGACCATGACGTCATGCTCAGCAATAAAACTGGGGGAAGAAGAGAGGAGGGACACACACTGGGAGTGTCAGCATTTATCTTCCCTGTAATGCGTGGTAAAGCCTGGCCTTTGTGGAGGTGGCCTGCGATAGGAACGGGTGAACGAAGGCCTGGGTTTGCTTTGTTTGTGTGCACAGCTTCTGCTTTACCTATTAAACTGTCTTTATCCCAACCTGTGAGTTTTTTCACTGATTCTCTCCCCCATCCTACCAGGGAGGGAAGTGACTGAGCAGATGTGTAGGGCTTATTTGCTGGCTGTGATTAAACCATGACACCATCACAGGGAGAAATCTTCCCTGGTTTTCTTTTGTGGCATTAGAACAGTAAGAAAATCCCTCTGATGTTGCAGATTTAGGATGACAACCAAGCTGGAGAGATGCAGGTCCTCTCCTATTAACGTGATAATACATTAATTGATCTTCTCCTGCAGTTTTTCCTGCACTTCAGAAGTTAACAGGACCTTTAGATGGCTCTGGCTGAAATGAGGCCCAGGAATTCCATATTTTAAATCAGTTGCTATGAAATAGTAACTGTGTTGGCAGCCTGGGGAAGAGATATGCATGCGTCTGCCTCCCTTGCCTGCGCTAGTGTTTGTTATTATATAGACACTCATCACAGCTTTTAGCTCCAGCTAGAGCTCTCATTAATCACCACCTGGGAACACCACATACAGAGCAGGCGTATGTGAGCTTTTGTGAGAAAAAGCGGAGGGGAGGATGGCTGTATGGTGTGTGGGGGTGTGAGTGATGATTTTGGGGTGCAGAGTGAGAGACTGAAGTGAGGAAGAAGTAGAGCACGTAGGAAGGAGGAAAAGAACACCGCGAGAGCTGTTTGGGGGGAGCGAGAGAGATAGAAAACACAGGGGGATAAAAAAGACAACCCTATTTCAAACAAATTGGGCAAAGGGGGGAAGAGCGCACCGCCGACAATAGCCCATTTAGACTGCTCTTGTGCCACAATTACTGTCAAATTCTGAAAGACAAAATTGCAATTAGGCCAAGACCATTTGCCTTTAGCAAAGATGAGGCCAGGAGGAACCCACCCCCCCGTTCCTGGTATAGTTCTTCCCTCGCTGCAAAGACTTTCATCTCGAGCTCATTATGAGCAATTTGCTTTTTGGCCTTAATTTGTGCTAAGAACAGCACAGAAAGTATCCCAGGGCAGGCATCTCTCCCATTTCCTGCTAGGTTTTGCTCTGATGTCTGGCAATTTGTGGACTGCTAAAAAGGTTATTATTATTTATTATGTTTATTATAGTCATGCCTAACAGCCAACAAATGATACGGTTTCCTTATGTTAAGCACTCTACAAACACATAGTGGTAAAAAGTCTGTGCCCTGGAGAACTTCTAGTCCAAACAGAGACACAGGTGAGGCCGAGTTTAATGCACAGAGAGTGAAGAGAGCGCTGGCAGCATACAGCATGTAGCAACAGCTCCGTGGTTTTATTTCACCGACATGATGAGCAGAATAACTGCAGAAAAGAAATCTTGATGTACCAAAGGAAAAAAACTAAGATGTATGAAGTGGTGTCAAGACGCTCTGAGTGTAAAAGACAGGCCCATTAAGAGCTATAGATATGACTTTGAAATTTGATAGTCTTCTGCATCCCTTTGCTTAGTGTTCCTTAATGGTGGGTCTCTACAGATAGTTTTTTCTTTTTTCTTCCCTGAGGTGCACAGCAGGGCAAAATGGAGAAAAAGACACTATTACTTGGTAAATTAAGACATGGGAGGCTCACCGCCAGTTGCTTACAGCATAGAAGACTTAGTCCAGCAGTATATTAGGCAGAAGATGGCTCACTTCTGTGCTGCAGATGAAGACCAATGCCCTGGCAAAGCCATTTTCCAGTGCTCAGTCACCTTGCCATTGTTTTGCCGAGTACGTATAGCAGTATCATAATGCATAAAGAATGAGAAATTCTCTGGTTCTTCGCTGATTTGCAAACAACAAACACTTTCTTCTTAAAATGAAAGGAATTTGTCTTTTCTCTAACTTGAAAACACAAGGAGCAAACAGTTTCCTTAAGTCAGAGATGCTGTCCTCCTACACACTACAGATTCCATCAACACCTGGAAGGTTCCCTTACAGGGGCTCGGGGCTGTGGGTACCACTTAACTCTGATACAGAACCAGGCATGTATTTCCTCTCATCATGGACAGAAAGGCTTCATAGCTACTGATAAAGCCAGGGCCTGGCTTTTGGCTGAGAGGACAGACAGCACGGCACAGCTCGCCCCTCTCAAGAAAAGGTCTCTTCCTCTTCTCCTCTGCCTACATTTAGCCTGTATCCGGGGCTAACCTGTAGCAGCTGCTCTATCACCTGATAACCCCTCACCAGCCAAGAAGGGGGATCAGGAGAAGGAGAGGAGACCCACAGGTTGAAATGAAAATGAATGTAATGAAACAGCCATTACAAATTATACAAAGTTATACACAGCCCAGCAAACGAACAATGGCCCCAGCCAACAGGAAGGCAGTCCTCAGGGGAAGGAAGGATAGCGAGGTAGAATAGCAAGGTCAGGAGGAGCTCAAGCAGGAGCAGAAGCCTAAGGAGAAGCTCCCCTAGCTTCTTTCCTTTATACTGAGGGTGATGTTCTTGGTGTGGGACACACTCATGAGCCAATGGGAATCAGCTGCCCTAGCTGACTCAAAACTGCTCTTGGTCTGCAGACCATGGCTGGCCTGTGACTCTGACCCAGCAGACCCAGGATATCCTCTCAAACAGGCAGACTTTGTCTACACTGAGTAGCAGGAAGAGTCCCTGACCAATGCTATTTCCAGAACAAGTGGAGAAACAGTGCCAGCAGGCACAGGAAATACTATGGCATTAGAAAGTGTGGGTGAGCATGGACCAGCTTGTTGGCAGGTCTTGGCCGTGTATGGTCTATAGTATAGACAAAACTGGAAGAACCAAGGCTGTAAAGCTGTCATAATGAAGCCAGGCAACCTCTTTTTAGTGTAGTGCTTCTATTTCAGATCTTCTTTGGTGACTGTGCTTGGACAGCATACTCCCAGTTTTCTTTTTTTCTTTTCTTTTTTTTTTTTTTTTTTTTAAGGGGATAAGTTTTTCACTTTTTTTTGTTTT
>NW_010408797.1:23313-44346 GCF_000710305.1 Buceros rhinoceros silvestris | reverse complement strand
TTTTTTTTTTTTTTTTTTTTTTTTTGAAGGTGATAGATTTGTCACTTATTTTAGATTCTCATGTTTGAGACCTTTGTCTGAACCAGGGCATGCAAAATGAATGGCCTTTGCTGAGAATAGTAGCTCCACAATCTGGAGCTGGAACACTTTGATCCTAGATCCTTTGCCTTTTCTTCTATTTCAATCCAGTTGACAAAATCAGTCTAAACCATTTCTGTGTTTAAAGCTGCTCAGATGCTTGCTGGATCGGTATGCGAGTCATATTCTTTGACAACAGGGAATGTCAGACTGGTGTGACATGTATTTCCTTTTAGGTAAAGCTGGCAGTATCTAGTGGTTTGGTGATTGTGGCAGTTTCTGTCTGATTCGTTCAGCAGATGGCTTTGATATGTGGTAGCTCAGTCCTTTGCTTTGAAATACATAATCGCTGGCTAATTTTATGACGCAGAGAGACACCGTGGGACAGAAAATTATATACCTTTTATCACAAGTGGCATTTTACATTTGGTGGTATGGTGCCGGTTATGCATTTCAGGATGCCTTCAAAAAATTGGTATGTGGCGAAGTTTTAATTTGAAGGGAAAACTTAAACATGAATTATTACTCTCTTACTTTCAGATCTATTTCTATGTTGAATGTTCCAAACCATTTGAGTAATGAGATTTCTGCATATAGATTATAATTTTCTTTTGAGCTTCACCACCTAATTTCATTGCTCATTAAGACTAGTTACACAGAGCAGAGCTTTTTCATAACGGGGGATCATCTTTAGTCAGCCTTCAGGCCACCCTTATCCAGGTGCTATCTTACAGGCAATGCATTTCCTTACGCTTTTCACCACGCTGCTATCTGCACCGGTTGCAGCTAAGGCCACTTGTCAGGTTTTCACCATCTTTTTTTCAAGAATCAAACGCTGCACTCTGTTGTCTCCTGAGGTGGAAGAGCAGACATAAATTCTGCAAAGTAGATTTAATATTTGGCTTGCTGTACCAACAGACTTGAACGCACACACTTTCCAGCATCTTTAATAGCGTGTTAAAACAGCAAAGTTATACAGGGTAGAGAAATCATTGGTTTGTGCTGCCGAGTAAGTTTTCAGCTCTCAAAACAAAGATGTAGAGATGGAAATGAAAAAGAGAAGAAAACAATGTAGGAGATACAGAAACTCAGTCGTGACTGGGAACTACGAGCCAATTATTGCACTGTAATTTGGAAAACTGAGTAGGATTGTTCCATAAAATGCTCATTTCTAGCCTGACAAGGAAAATGCACAATTGCCTTTATCACAAAGTTGTGAGGTGCGTGTAAATCACTTGTAATAGGGCTGCCCTAGTAAGGAAATGATATTTGTTTAATGCTGATGAACTTAACGAGAACTGTAATTAAAAGACAGGAGGGAGAGTGCCAGTGAGGGAAACGAAGTGAAAGGTCTTTGCATTTTTTCAAGCAGGATTATTTTTTCATCTTTTAAGGTACGTGCCTTTAAGAAGCTCATAACTTTACAAATTTAACTGATAGTCACTGCTTTTATTTGGTTTTTATTTATGTTAATTATTAGTGTTGCAACAACATTAAGAGTTACAGGCAGAACCCCACTAAGGTAGACGCTCTCATTCAGGGAGTGGATGTTCCTGCTCTGAAGAGTGTTGTCTGTTGAGGTAAAGCGAACCTGAAGGACCGGTGCAGAAGTTGTGGAATAGTTGCCATTTTCTGGGTGGGAGGCCCACACTCATTAAATAATATCCTAAAAAACATACAAGAACTCTGGGAAAGCATCTGGGAATTAAACCAAGGTCAGAGGAGCTTGGCTGCAGTTGTCACCCTGTCTCTACTGTATGCCAGTCTCCAGGTACTCTTGGGCTTCGAATGAGACGGCTCCCTCCAAAGTTCAGCTCTACTATGGAAGGTGGGCAAGGCATAGCAATCATCAGCTCGGTAAAAACGTGTTTTGGCTCCCTTCCCAGCAACTGTACAGAGAAATTAATTTATAAATTCATTGACTTATAAACACCTACATAAGTACTTGGAAGTCAGATAACTTAAAAGTAAGTAAAGTACCACTACAAGGAGACTAGAACAAAAACCATCTCTTGGGGGTTTTGGTAGTAGACCCCAAAAGAAGTCTTCCAGTACAAAATACAGAAAAAAACTAAGTACCTGACTCTCATATGTGCCTACCTAATATATCACAAGTAGGACACCCAGGAATACAGACGAACCTGGAGATGGATCTTGCTAGCAATGATAAATATGGGAAGATAATGGTAAAAATGTTGGAGGAAAAATAATGCTTAAAAGAGAAGACACATTTGTAATGTTTGTGCCCCAAAGTGAGAAACTATAGGGAAAGTATTTGCCATTTAGATATAAGCATTTATCTTTCATAATATTTTATTGTAGTTCCTCTTGGTGAGTAAATAATCTTATCGTGACAGAATGAGAAATATTCATCCACTGCTAAATCCAATAAAGCAATATTCGATTTTCTCCCAGCCCTTTATAGGTAAACTTGTTAAAATTTGGTGCAAGCTTTGTGTAAGGAATTCAGAATTTAGCTTATTTCAGAGACAAATTCATTTAGTAACATGTTCATTTGGGCTTTCATCCTCTAGCCAGATACTTTGCTCCTCTGCATATGAAATCTATCAAATTAATTGGATTTTTCCATGCATTGTGTGGGAGCATGGTACAAACATTCTGAAATTCTGTATCTCATTATTTGTCACCCCTAACTTGTGCATTATGGCTGATCTACGTACGTGCACAGGCATGAAAGGACCTGAATCAAGAAAGAGCTCTGAGATGGACTGAGAGCACACCACAAACACCACAAAGGCTCTCCATCATCCCAGATGTGCTTATGAAAACACAGGAAAGAAGTAGCTTTGAAAGTGGAGTTTCAAAAGGAGCTTTCAAATCAAAGATCTCCTGGGTAATATACAATAGAAATAAAGGGGTTGCAGTAAGACTGCCCCCTTCTTCAAAAGGTCTTTTCAGGTCTGATTATTTCTTACGGTGTTGGGCTCAGTCCAGTGATTTTTCAGAACATTTCGGGGCTGTAACGAACACCGTATTTGTAGGCTGCCTTTGGTCCATGGAAAAGTCTCTTTTGACTTGTTCTCTAGCAGCTTACCAGTCCCTGTCTTTGCTACAGGTTTGCTGCTGCTCTGCTTTTGCTCTGCACTCCAACTGCTTCACTCAGGTTGCTCTCAGGAAGGGCACAAATTCTCCTGAATCCCGTGTACCCCATCATGCGAGGAATCTCAGTCAGTTAAGACAGGCAAGCAGCTTTTCCTCCTGCACCCCTATTCAGCAGAACAGAACATGGAGTGAAACAGAGCAGAATGCAAGCAGAGATTAAACAGTTGTACAATCCATCACTATATCCTTCCTTAATACCCTCTCCCTCACCAGGCCTCTTCGAATTCCCTGCTACTGTTTCTTATAATCATTTATTTGGTTTGCTGGAAACAAGATTTTGAATTCTTCTGAGCTCAGACTTCATTTTCTTGACAGTCTGATCAGCCCCTCACATAATGGAGCCCAACTTTCCTTCAAGCCCTTGGCCACTATGAGAACACAGGTAAGTGTCCAGTAAGCTGTCCAGTACATCTCTGTTTTGGTGCCTATTTATCTGTGTCATCTTCTACCCTCAAAATAATAATTTCATTAGTCTGGATGTTCTAAACAGCAAAACTTTGTCTGAAATTAGTCACTCCCACAGACTGATCAAAGCTAATTATATTAAGAGAAGTTATGTCTTCTTGCATCCTGAGTCATAAGATGAAATTCTCATTAAAATCGTATTACACGCATCACCCGTGTATACCCAGATTCCCAGAGATATGCATTATATAAGGATCTCCATGTCAATAATACTTGCAAAACTCATTCTGATTCAGACAGGGGTTTCAGCACGAGAGTGCTCAGTCTGAGGAAACCATGCAACTCCTACACCTGCAACTCAGATCGCTCTGCTGTGAATGGGAAATGCTTCATTCAGCCTATGGCAAAGGCCGTAATGTTTACTTTGTCCACTTGAAAACTCCAACTGATTTCTCACTACAACTATCAATTGCTGTTTCAGGAGGGTAATTACGGTGCCATTGCACTTCTCCTCTTTAGGAAATGACCTAAAATCACTGAATTTTATGTTGCATGGTGGTTTTGTGCTACGAGGCAGAACGGAACGTTGGACAGAACCTTAGCTTAAAACTCGTGTGATGAGTGCTATCATTTGCATTTGATTTGAAAGTGCTCCTCTTCTGCCCTCTAACTTTTATCATTCCTCTCTATTGAGCTTTGAGCAGCAGCTTGCTCCTTCCACGAATCTATCTAATTCCTAGCACAATGCAGCCCTGACCTTGGTTGGGACACTGCAGTGCTGTGAACAAGAAAAATATTAATTAACTGCTATGTCCCAGCCAAAACATTTGCCCTTCAAAGGTGCATGAGGATTTTTGCTCTTCCCATTGCTTGCAATAAGGACTGCCAACTATGTACTTTTGAGGTGAAAAGCGCTAGAGATGTACAGTGTTAGCTTTTTCCAAGGCAAGATAACTATTAGCAAGGTTGCTCTGAGTAAAATACAAGGTTGTCTAATCCTTTTTTGGAGCTAGGAATCTATTAATTACTTGGACAAAGAAAGAACTCTCAAGAAGGGGTATTCCTTTTTTAACTTAGCTCACCATCATCAAGTCATTTAATGATGTGCTTTTCTACCTTATCGCAGAAAATTCCATAGCTGCCACTGTCTTTTGACTCACTTGTGCTACTGCTAATTGCCCCTGAATTCCATTTTGCTCATCAAAATACCATGACAAAGGCTACAGTCCTTGGGAGTTGTCTGAATGAGAAAGGTACGGAAATAATTAGTAAAAATGAAGTTGGGGGTTGGAAACCTCCTCTGTTTCTTAAAATCTCCCTATTTTTTGCCTGAGGAGTCCCATTACCAAATAGAACTTCTGCCTTTCTGCCACCAGATCCAGTGTGAAGCAAATCAAAGAATCAAAAAGTTGTGCATGTTGCTAATGTGAAAAACAAAAAAGGGCAAAAAACCCTAAAGCAAAAGCAATGCTTTTGAGAACGCTGGAACCTGAGATCTGTAGTGCTTTACAGGAAATGAAGCTGTTCTTTACAACTCTGCTTGTTCCTTTCTGAAAAGATTTACTGCTTGGCTCGCAACCGGACACACTCTCCACCCTTCATGAGGTGCAGCTCTGGCTCTGGAGCTCTAGTTCTGGTGGATTGGATGAGGCAGTTTACTTGGGAGTCCTGGTGCTAGGGTTTATCAGGGCAAAGGAGCAGTCAGCGATGCTCCTTACAACTAAAGCAAGCATGGCTGAAAACATTTCACCAGCCTAGAGGTATATCATGAACAGCAAGCTATTGAAACAACCCCAAAACAAAGAACAAGCCAACTTGTTCCTATGACACTGGTGGTCTTGTAATAATTTTTGGTGGGTTTTACTTACAGATGCAGCAAAACCTCTAAGTAGGGCTAACTCAGAGCTAGGAGGCAGAGGATGGAAGATAAGGCCGTGTTGGGCACCTGACCGCATCACGGCTGCGCCAGCAATAGTATTTGCACTTCTAAGGTGAGGTAGCAGACATGCAGTCAGTGGGATGTAGTTAAAGGTAGCTGTCAAAACGCTTCTGATCTGGACAGGATGTGACCCATTTGTCTGAATGCAATCAGGGAGTATAGTCTTGCTTTCAAGTTACTACCACGCCAGGGTGCAGGGCTCTACGCACAGTTGAAAGTAGACACGGAATTAATCACATTTACGATAACACTCACTCCTTTCTTCACAAAGTAACTTTTAGAGAAGACAGATTTTGAATGACATCTGCTTTTCCATTCCCATGTGCTTTTGCGCTCCATGGTCAATGGGATCCTGTTGTCATAAGGGTCTTCAAATACAGTAGAAATATTTTGTTTAACTACTCAGCACAGCACAGGACACTTGCAAAAACCTTCTTAGCAAGATCACAAGGCAGGAGCACTCTTGTAAGGAGCTCCTGAGCAGCAGAAGCAGCAGTACAGCTGTGACCAGCCTGTCAGCTACAATATACCATGCAAGGAAACTTCCCAGGATGCCTCTCATGATGACAGGCATTGACTGGGTGAAATACCCCACCCTGCAACTTGCAACCTGCAGCTACAGCTAAGGCTGCAAAGGCAGAGACCATGTCAGCAGCAGCAGGTGTGAGAATACGAGTTCAGTCATGCGAACAAGTGTGTATTGCTGTACTGGCCACTCAGGTTGTGAGTTACTCAACAGAGCTGTGCTAGGGGCAGGGTTTTGCTCTTCTGTGACAGCGTGAGACATGCTGCTGATGAGTCTGGTTATACCTCTCTCACTTACACCCTCTCTCTTCGTGCTGACCTTGAGATGCTTTCTCTCAGCTCCTCATGTGTTGGAACACGGCCCAAGCAAATTCTCCAGAATTTGGCAAAACTAGCTCATCCAAATGATGGCTTGATGTCAGCTGGGCTTATTTTTATTCATAGGGAAACTCAGGGAAGGTGTTGTCAAAAAAGGTGTGGACATAAGGATCATTTCTACAGATCTGAGAATCTTAAAGTGTGATGGGACTAGATAAAAAGGGAAATGACAAAACCGAGCAGAACTGTTCCCACCAGCTCTCTGTGAAACACTAGATGGCAACACCAACAAAAGGGATAATGAACTGGGCTTTCTTCTTTATAAAGCCGTGCCAGTGTATAGGGACTTTGCAGGAACTACCTCTGTTACACTTCTTTTTTATTCCCCACAACATCATGGAATGTCAAGAAGGTGGGTTTTTTAATTTCTTTAAATTACTCCCACCAGTTGGGAAGAGATTAATCCTGTTTAAGAGAATAACTTCAGCTGTGTGATAGAGAAGGTGAAACTTCCTGAAGTTCACCTCTGCTGCGAAAACTACAGGTGCTTTAATACCTGTATTTTGTCCCTTTCTGATCTACTCTATGCCTTCTTTGCCTCAGTGCACTGACTGCCCAGCTTCTTGACCTGGAAGACTGAGATGGGGAGTGGAATGAAGGCCCCATAATCCAGGAGGGCACAGTAAGTGAACTACTGCACTGCTCAGGTGCGCACAGGGGTGGTGAATCGAGCTCAGTCCAGTTGGTGGTTGGTCACAATTGGTGTTCTCCAGGGCTCAGTATTGGGCCTGTCCTCTTCAACATCTCTATCAATATTCTGGATGAGGGCTTCAAGTGCACCCTCAGTCAGTGTGCAGACAACACCAAGTTATATGGAGGTGTCGATCTGCTTGAAGGTGAGGAGATTCTACAGAGGGGTCTGGACAGGCTGGACCCATGGACCGAGACCAATAGTGTGAAGTTCAATAAGGCCAAGTGCCAGGTCCTGCACGTGGGCCACAACAACCCCCTGCAGCATTGCAGGCTTGGGGTAGAGTCGCTGGAAACTGCCCACCAGAAAAGGACCTGGGGGTGTTGGTCAACAGCCGGCTGAAGGAGGCCAACAGCATCCTGGCTTGTATCAGCACTAGTGTGGCCAACAGGAGGAAGGAAATCATTGTCCCCCTCTACTTGGCACTGGTGAGGCCGCATCTTGAATACTGTGCCCAGTTTTGAGCCCCTCGCTACAAGAAGGACATTGAGGTGCTGGAGAGTGTCCAGAGAAGGGCAACGAAGCTGGTGAAGGGTCTAGAGAGCAAGTCTTACAAGGAGAGGCTGAGGGAGCTTGGGTTGTTTAATCTGGAGAAGAGGAGACTCAGGTGACCTCATCACTGTCTACAACTCCCTGAAAAGAGGTTGTAGTGAGGTGGAGGTTGGTCTCTTCTGACGTGTAGCAAGTGACAGGATGAGAGGGAATGGCCTTAAGTTGTGCCGGGGGAAATTTAGGTTGGATATCAGGAAAAATTTCTTTACAGAGAGAGTAGCCAAGCATTGGCACAGGCTGCCCGGGGTGGTGGTTGAGTCCCCATCCCTGGGAGTGCTCAGCCTGATTTTTTGCGACTTACCCCAAGATCCATAGATCGACTTTTAGAGAACCTGGCCCTGATGTCACCCAGTTCAATTTCCAACCACGAGATCATTTTCAGTAAAGCAGACGATAGCCATCTGACATACCCGAGTCTGTGACCTTTCACTGCTTTTCCCTAGTTTACACCTAGAATACATTTCTGAAAACTGCTTTAACTGTTTTTTAAAGCTCCTAAACCCATGACTTTTTTCTAATTTAGTTTGTCAGTGCTTGTTCTTCTAAGGAAACATTTTCACAATAGTACCAAGGAATGGAGTAAAATTTGTAATTAAGAAAGGACTCTTTCAGCAATCTTATGTGCTAGACGAAATAATTTTCAAGTAATAAAATCTTTATTTGCTATCTGTAGCATGATTTAATCATAAGTCACTAAAAGGATGTTGTGATCCAGACAGCCTTACGTTTACTTTAAAGTATCTAGTCTGCAACACTAAGAACTTTTCAGGCTTTGTAACCTTATAAATAAATGAAAGTTATTACATATGAATTAGTTATTGTTGAATCTTTTTATGGCCTAGTCATCATTTTGGCATATGCAGTCGTCGTATTTCGTTGGATCATGGGCAAATATAATTTTTTCTAAAGCTCGTTTGATTTCCACAAACTTTGCCTCGATGACAATTCCATGCTTCTGCCTAAATCAGAATAATTTTCCCTATAGAGCATTATGATAATTATTAAGTGTAGCAGTAATTGTTAACTGTAACAATAATTATTATTGTCTTGCTTAATTGCAAGGAAACCAGAAAGTCTCTAGAATGAGCAATTTACCCAAACACAACTTTGGAATAGTGGCAGAATACATTCAAGAATGAGGTCATTAAAGAAAAAAAAATTTCTCTACTTTTCTGTGCTAAATCTATGTTTTTCTATGCTGAATTAAAAGTATGGGTTGGTGTCTTCCCATCTGAGATTATTTAGGCATTTCACAAGTCAGGTGTTGTCCTTATCTTAATTTATTTATCACCTTTTAATTATGCTGAAACAATTTATTATGGTAACCAAAAATGTATTTGCTACTTTTCCTGGTATTTTGAAAAACTCTGGTGTGTAACTGATGCACTTGAGAGCACACTCCAGTAGTACACCACGTCCTCAGCTCATCCTCTCCTTTTTTGATGCCGATTCCTGACCACAAGCAGCTCCAGTAGCACATTCAGCGATCTGACTGTCTCCTGACATTCACAGTTTGCTCGTTCATGCTTTCCCCAGCAGTGAATGAAACGCCTCATTCTTCATTGGCTCCAATAACATGTCTTCCTGTGTTTGTGTTAGTAAGGACATGGACATCACAGCTCCAGCAAAAGCTGGTGAGGTTTGTGATGGTCCTCCCTCAAGACCATTGTCTCTAGGCAGTCTTTTAGGCATGAAGCTAATCCCTTGTAACTGCTGGGCTGTCTTTGGTGCTGTGCCCAGCTGTGAGCCCACAAACCAGTTGTGCTCATCCTGACTGGTGCAGTGGAAAACGAGCTTGACCGACTGCCCCGAGTCATGTGTCCATCCTGGCACCAGCTGGCATCATTCGTGGCATTAGTCAACATGCTGGCAAATGTCAACAACAATGGGTCTGGGCACGAGCCTGAGCCCTGTGTCAGCATTACAATACTGATCACATCCTCTGAAATCAGTGCTCAAAACCCAAACGTGATTTGGTTTGGTAAGGTGTTAGTGTAGGGAGAGGAGCATGGTCTTGATATTGCCATGGGAAAAGGGCTGAACAGATAAAATCCTCATAGTATCATGTATCCGGACCTCAGTGGCACAAGACATCTTGAGCGCTTTGCCATTTGTGAGGCTGAAAATATTTTTTGTGAGGCTGAAATATTTTGGTTGGAAGAGACCTTTAAGATCATCAAGTCCAATCATTAACCCAGCACTGCCAAATCACCACTAAACCATGTCCATCAGTACCGCATCTACATGTCTTTAAAATACCTCCAGAGATGGTGGCTCCACCACTGCCCTTGACAGCTGGTTCCAAAGCCTGACAACCCTTTCGGTGAAGAAATTTCTCCTTATATCCCACCGAAACCTCCCCTGGCACAACTTGAGGCTGTTTACTCTCAATATTCCTACTGATCAGCATCGATTTCATCTCATATTGGTTGTTTCTGTCGTATGCGTAGGTGACAGCTCTGGCCATTGTGCAAGTGTTAAGTGTCTGTTGTGTGGGACCAGAATTATCCCTAGGCCATTTATTTTCCATTTTAATTTTTGATAGCAGCAGATAGTTCTCTGCCATCCTGTTTACGAGCGTCATGCTCTTGCTTGATTTTCATTTGTTACTTTTTCTGTTGTTGCTTTTGACCTTTGTTCTATAATGCAGGTATTTTGAATATTTTTCTTCTACTCTGTTTTCTTAATTTGTATAAACGACATCTTTATGTTCAGCAACACTAATTAGACCATAACTGACCTAAGACAATACTAGAAACAAGTGCTAGACAGAGGTTCTTTCTCCTGTATCAGGAGCCAAAGCACTGTGATGAGGCTGAGCTATGGAAGGTGGGGACAATTTTAGAACTTTGCAACAATTTACTTTAACCAAGGTCTTTACAGAACTCCTACTGCAGTTGCACCAGGGCTGAATTCAGACCTTTATGTGCAGTTGCCATGGAAAAACAACATGCCAGAGTTTATGAAGGCACTACGTAGCAGTAGCTGCTTGCTGCAAATACTCATGAAGTTAAACAATTTTGCCTGGTGGGTTCTCATGTGTGTTTCAGCACACACGACCTGCACAGCAGAGTCAGCTTCAGAGGACCCGGCCCTCAGCCTTGCTGAACAGGGCTGACTAGCTACATTGCTCCAGTGAGATACAGGTATTCAGTCTTGCTGTCCAAGGACCCAAGCCAGAACCTGATCTTCCACAGCACAGCGTGAACCAGGCTGCTTCCACCACTCACTCATTAACAAAGCCACAGCAGATAATTGAAGAAATGAAGTGGGAACAAGCAATGCGACACGGTATCCTTTTCCATAGGTACAGTTTTGATTAAGTCGGTGGCACAACTCATGTGACTAAAGACCTGTAAGGAAGAGATTATTAGAAACAAGGTCTAGAACACAGGCTATTAGAATGGCTCCAATCATCCAATTAAGAAATTCAGCTCTCAAAGTGGATTTCCTTTTATATGCCAGCCACATGGTTTTATGATTGAAGCACCCACAGTGCATAAAACTCTGGTGAGGAACATGTGGCTGCACAGCTGGTTTGGAAATGACTGTGAATAAATAGGTGTCTGAATTCTTCCTACCCGTAAATTTGCAAAGAGGTCAGAGCTGCAGTGACAATTTATGGGGCAGCAAAGAAAATACTTGAAATTAGTAAGAGTAGGAGTCCGTTTGCTAAAGCCATACAGGAAGAAGTTATAGAAACTTAGCAGTCAATATATTCTTCCACTGTGCTGAGTAAACAGTAAAAAGAAAATGTAATTTGCTCACAGGCTATTTCATTGTAGAAAAAGTGGTGGAAAGGGTTTATTTTTATTAACTTATAAATATATGTGCATATATAGGACAATTTAAAGACTAGGTTTCAAATACTGATGAATGTGCAAATGCCATGTATATGTTACAATGAAATGAACGCACTTTGGAGAGGCTGAGAAGTTAACTGATACACTTCCAACAGTTGCAGTTCCACTTTCAATATAAATACAGTAATAACGAGAAGACATTAGATAGTTGTTCGGTGTTGAGGGTGTCAGGGTGTAAGTACTACAGGTAGCATCTTTGAGGAGGTAAGTGCCTTTCACCTAGACCCACAGTTAAGCTCTGTGCTGACGTTTCTGCCAAGCGCTGCAGATAACATGCAGTTAGAGGTGCCGCTCTCCAGATGTTGCTGGGAAGAAATGTCCACATTTGAAGTGGCTATTGCTGATCCATGGTGAGTTTTTAGAAAGCTCTGTAGTATCCGGGGTCAGCAATATTCCTTGTCTCCTGAAAGTCATGTGCACCAACAAAGGCATTCACATTAAGCTGTGTTCACAACATTCCTGCAGAGGTGATTTTCTGTGGGGTGTGGAGAGAAGTATAGCCTAGTGCATAGACTGAACAAGTAAGACATGGGGCTCTAGAGCAAAATAAAGTCTAACAGTAACGAAAGCAATTCTGACTCATCTAGTGGAGTTGGCTGACAGGGGTTGTCAGTATGGGTAGGTAGTTCCTTGTTAGCAGTGCTATAGCTGCCTTCTCCAGCTGTAATACACTGCACAAAACTCTTGTGCCTCTGCTGACAAGCTCCTTGTATGAAATCCCAGAGCTACTGGATTCTGAATTTTAGCTCTAAGTGTAGGACTGTGAAAGGGGACAGCAGGGTCAAATGTTTGATGCACAGTATTGCAGCACCTGACTTTCAGATCAGGCCAGCCACGGGAATATTCAGTATCCAGGTGGAGTATATTAGGAGCACCACACGTTGCCTGGGAAGACTCGGACCCCTAATGGGAGAAGGAGAAGGCAGTGCTGTCCCCTTTCCTCACATAATAACTTAGTAGCCAGGGCAGTCATCTAGCTAAAGGGAGGTCTGACTCTTCCTGAAGGGGTTTGGAACCTCATTCTCCATTACGCAAGGCGGTCAGCTACACAGGTCAATTCAATTGCATGTACCACACAAAGCAGGGTGAATTTAGCACAGGGCTGGACAGAAGACCATGGATCAGAACTTGAGAGAAGAATGGCAATCCTATAGAGGGATAAATAATGTTGTTGTCTTCCTCCCAATCCGCTGTTGGAACATCCTAACTTTTTTACACTTGAGAGCATGATCTGAGTATAGTGAACCTAGACATCCCTTCTTCCTAGTACTTTTCAAAACCACTGTCCCAGTTTCCACCCCCTGCAAAAATGAGTAACTTGGTTAGAAAAGATGCCAAGGATGAGGAGAGAAGCTTATTATCCTCTCCCCTACCAGCAATTTTCGATACCAGCTGCCACTGTGACATTGACACAGTGGGATCAAATATGATGAACCACAAGGTGCTACTTTAACTGTCACTTCAAATTCCTGGAGTCTTCATACATTTAGTCATGTTTATTTATAGGATAAATTTCCTGTTTCTATATTGGCACTGATTTTAAACTGCCTGCAACTAAGCATTGCCTGTCAGAATGCATCTCTCTTTTCCTAAGTATGTATCATGGTGAATATCATATTCATAACCCAGAAAATGATTCTTTCCAGTCTATGGAACAAAACATCTATTGCAGTCTCGTTTCTCTCCAGCCCAATCAACAGACCCGTCTTTATTCCTTTTTCAGTGTAGCAGATATTCCTTCAAACCACTGTGAGCAAATGCCCAGATTTTCTTGAGTGATTTTCAAATCACCTGACCACCTGTTTCAAATGCAGCACCCCAAGATGCAGTTGATCCAAATATGTAAAGTATGTTGTGAATTATGTTCAGAGCTACCCTTTAAATTATCTGGGGTGGTTTTTTTGTTTGTTTGGTTGTTTGGTTGGTTTTTTGTTGGTATTAACTATTCCATATGTAGGGCTATAATTGACTTTAAAACCTGTCACCACTTTATTATCTGGAAGAAAAAACTCAGCGTTGAAATAATGCAGATGAGGACAATGAACAAATCAATGCCTGAAATAGACTCACAGACGGAGTAAGTCCAAAGGGATCAATTAATAGTACCTCAGTCCGGATGGTTGAGATTGGTAACTGTGATATTCCAGCTAGGGCTGCGTCACACAGGGTACAATAAACATCAAACCGTTTCCATGTTCCATAAGTGGTGGATCAGTTCAACCTAAGGAATAAACCTCAACCTGGTGTTTGTGAGTAGGTTAGATTCTGTTAGGTGTGTTATGTGCGAGTTAGATGATCTTCTGTCCCTTCCAGAGCTTCCTGTCTAGGACTTTGTAGGTCTAGGATGCTGAGGTCTTCAGTGATCAGATTATTTTCTAACGAATGTTGAGTTTTTCATGCCAAGTATAAAAATTCAGCTTGGTTTTGAATGAACAAGTTTCATCAGAACAAAAGTTGGAAGAGGTGTTTCTTCTGCCCCAGAAGTGCAATGCATGGACTGATTGGGCTGCAGAATGTAGAAAGAACAGATAGAAACTTCTCACTGCAGAATAAAGTACTGTAAGAAAATTTGTTCTGCTCTTTCAACAGGCCTCTGTGAAGAGAATAAAGATGCTAGTCTACACAGCAGTTAATCTGGGGCCTTGCACAACACATAAAATTTACTTTGTATTGCTAGAAGAGAATATCAGACCTATGTAAGGCTACCGTTAACTGTCCCTTGGCTCTAGAGCAGACCTGTGTAAGGAGCATCCAGACTGAAGCAACACAATGTCAAAGGCACTTCCTTTTTTTTGTGAAGGCTGAGCTCTGCTGCATACAACCATTTGTGTGCAGGACTGATGAGTAAGAACTGCTCTTATGGATCCAGGGGGACCCAAGAGGTGCCAAGTCAGCAGAGAAAGACCTGCTGAGTGTGTTTGCTTTATAACCACCATCAAGAAAATACAGCTGCATGAGCCGCCAATCCAATCCAAACCAGAAATGGCTTCCTTTAACAGTTTAGATGATACTTTTAAGAAGAACAGAATCATAGAATCATAGAATGGTTAGGGTTGGAAGTAACCTCCATGATCATCTAGTTACAAGCGCCCTACCACAGGCAGGGACACCTTCCACTAGACCAGGGAGCTCCATTCGATCCCACCCAATCTGGCCTTGAACATTTCCAGGGAGGGGTCATCCACAACTTCTCCAGGCAACCTGTTCCAGTGTTTCACCACCCTCATAGTGAAAAATTTCTTCCTTATATCTAATATAAATCTGCCCTCTTTCAGTCTAAAGCCATTACCCTTTGTCTTATCACTACATGCCCTTGTAAAATGTCTCTCTCCAGCTTTCCTGTAGGACCCCTTTAAATACTGGAAGGGTGCTCTAAGGTATCCCCTGAGTCTTCTCTTCTCCAGGCTGAATAACCCCAATTCTCTTAGCCTCCTTTCACAGCAGAGGTGCTCCATCCCTCTGATCATCTTTGTGGCTCTCCTCTGGACTTGTTCACACAAGTCCACATCCTTCTAACATTTGAGTCTCCAGACCTGGACACAGTACTCCAGGTGGGTGGCAACAGAGCAGAGTAGAGCATCAGGATCACCTCCCTTGACCTGCTGGCCACGCTTCTTTTGATGCACCCCAAGATGCAGTTGGCTTTCTGAGCTGTAAACACACATTGCTGGGTCATATTGAGCTTCTCATGAACCAGCACTCCCAATCTTTTCTCTTCAGGACTGCTCTCAATTCATTCTCCTCCCAGCCTGTATCTGTACTTCGGATTGTCCTGACCCAGGTGCAGGATCTTGCTTTTGGCCTTGTTGAACTTCATGAGGTTCACATGGGCCTGCTCCTTGAGCTTGTCCAGGTTTCTCTGGATGGCATCATTTCTCTCCAGCATGTCAACCATACCACAAATCTAGGTGTCATCAACAAACCTGCTGAGGGTGCAATCCCACTGTCCATGTCACTAGCAAAGATGTTAAACAGGGCCAGTCCCAATACCAACCCCTGACGATTGCATTCGTCACTGGTCTCCACTTGGACATGGAGCCATTGACTGCAACACTTTGAGTGTGACCATCCAAACATGAAAGGAACAGGTACCTTTTCCTAGTGCTATCACAGCCCAGACAGTAAACATCTCCCATGATCCCAACTCCACTGCAAGTCCTCAGAAAACTCTTGCAAGTTTTAACAGGAACTTAAGGTTCTGTGTTGTCTGAGGGTCTCCTAAAGTATTGGTAAGCCAGTGTCAATCACAAAGAGACTTTTTATTCCTCTTTGTATTTATCTGCATTTCATGGGACTCGCCTCAAGTATGAGTTATCACCTTTTACACAACAAATATCCCCACAATGCCACAGGAAGGTTTGGTTTAGTTCGTGAAGATGGTTAGAATTAAGTAAGTAGAGTAGACCTAAAATCCATAGTGCTCTGCCTAGCAATTGCTGTAAGGTGAAAGTGTGGGATGTATTTTATCTTTCCCTGGCTCTTTAAAATATATTCTTCAATCCAGTGTACTGGCATTTACATCAAGATGCAAGACAAACATGCTAAAACTTCATCATTAAAAACGCTGAGGTATTTTAACCTTAATTTAATTTGGTATTAAGCTGCAGTTTACTCAGCCTTTTCTCTGTGAACTTACATAAAACCCATTGTGTTCCCCTGCCGCAACATACCTTTCATCTCCTCATGCCCTCTTCAAAGCTCTGACAGTCCTGTTCAGCACTCACCTACTGCTCTCTTGAAACAAATCAACACGTGCTGAAGTTTTTTCCCAATAATACATATGCAGATTGGCTACTTTACACAAAAAAAAAAGTTGTTGTCAAGACAGACCAAACATGAAAGGGAACTATCAGCTTGCCCTGAATCTTCTCTGTCAGTGTGGTGCTGACTGAACCATCTCCCTCTTATGGATGTGCTGGCCTTCAAAAAAAAAAAAAAAGGCTGATCAGGCAAGAACTCGAATATCTTTGTAACGACTCCTTTGACAAGTAAGATTGGTATTTGCTACTAGATTCAGATGTTACTGCTAGCAGAGGAGAGAAAACCATTAGACATACAGCTGGACAGACAGACAGGTGGGAGAACTGTGATCTTGGGCAAACAAATGAAAATTTTACATTCATTTTATTTTTTATAAAAATTCCTTTAGCAAGAACTGTGTTTCCTGATGCATTTCATTTGTTAATAATAATACCAACCAGCAAGACGTTCCGGGCGTTCATGGATGGATGGAGATCTCAATAGACTCTGCGTGGGCTGAATGAAGCAGAACAGAAATTGGCAAAACCAGGGTTATTATCCTTCTTATTTAATATACATAGTAGAGTGGTACTCAGAGACTCTAACCAGGTTTATACTGCAGTAGTTTTTCAGCTCAGTCCTTTTTCAGCAAGTTCAAGCTCTGATCTTAGTGTCTAAACAAGGCTCCAAGAAGTCTGTGATTTAAAAAAAGTTTAAGGCAAGAAATGAAGATTAAATCGAGTACACTGCTTTCAGCCAGTTTCAGTTTCAATTTGAGACTCTCCAGGCATGAGGACACAAGAAAACCATCACATGAACTAACACGATTTTGACATTGGTGGGAGGCCACTGACAGCAAGTTTGAAACCAGACTTCCAAGAATCTTAGAAAGGAGCAGAAGGAGAGGAATATGTAGGAATTTTTGGGTGTTCTCCAGTTCTCTACAACAAGAGAAGAGTGAAGGTGGCACATTGCGGGAGTCAGTTATGTGCCAGAGGAGAATGGTTCCGTTCTGTAGAAGTATCTTCTTTGAGTAGCTGCATTTCAGCCCTGGATGTACCTAGGTCTGGGGTGCCAGGTTAGTTTTAACAGCTGAAACTGCTTTAAACATCCCATAAAAGGGACAATCACACACAAACTGGGCATGTAAGGAGTATAATTTGAGTGGGTTTATTATTTAGGAGCTTAAATAAAGAGAAACAAAGCTTGTGCATGTCATGGAAGTCAAGGCCCACATTCTTTGTTCCTTATTTTCCAATATCATTGCTTGGAGATGTCTTCCAAGCTCATCAAACTCATGGCCCCTACGGCATGGGTATTTAAGACACTTCTGCACTAGATACCTTCCTGAACGACTTCCTCAGCTGCTTGGCCATATCGATGATTCCTGACAAATTTATGTGTAAATCTTAGAATATCATTCTGGCACATTTCTGAAGACATTTCTGTTCTGAAAAAAGTTTCAGATTTGAGTTGCTATTTAGGGATGAAATGTTCTTCAGTAAGAAAAACAACTTCAAAACAATGTTTTGTTTATGTTCAGTCCTCTTTTCATGAGATTCACTTGTGCTTGTTTAGCTTTCATTTCTCGTGGACTCAATTTCAAAGAACAATGATAGCTTCATATTTAGAGTGAACTCAAAAGGGTGGTGCAGGGGTGGGGAAGAGATCTGGGCCGAGGAGAAGAGTTCTGCCTTCCTGACTTTTTAACTCAGTAAATTGAAAGGCTTCTATTGTTTTTGCCATCTTTCAAATGAAACTGGAGCTGCTGAGTTTATCTCTGTGAAGGACTAAACACTGCATTCGTGCTTGAAAAAAGAGCTTCTAATGTACTTTAAACCACTTGTTGTTTTTTATTTTCCCATAGGAAAGCAGACAAAATACTTGGTGCCAGCATTCCTCGTGTATGTCCTCCTCTCTGTTTCGAATGTTTACCTTTCCATTTTGATGTTTTATAACACTTCAAGCACGTATAGACCTTTCTATCTAGTCTGGACTCCTCTCTAGACAGTAGGCTCCATAGTCTCTCTTTTTTTAAACTTTATCCAAGAGCTGCTTCATACAAGAAGTCATTCTGGGAAATGTTTAAGGACACATACAGAGATGTCAGAGCGACATTTTCTCATCTAATTTCTATTGTTTTCTAGATATTCTCCCTGAGTTTAGATATCCTTTTTGCACTCCTCTTCATAAAATTTGTCAGCCAGGATAGACTGAGGTCACAATACAGTTGCTAAGATAAATTTATCTACTATCAATCTGTATTAGAGGACAAACGAAATTATTTTAAGATATTCTGTCCTGCAGGTTTTGCTAATTTTGTTCTTTCTTGTGAAATTCAGTTTGAAGTGTAAGCAGATTGCAGGCTACTCACCCAAGTACATATGGTTTTGCTAACTCTGCCTCCTGTCCTTCGGCTCGAATACACCTTTGGCATAGATGAAGGCGTTTTCCTCATGAGGAGTTTCAGGCTTCCCTACTATGAATGTGCAATTATTTCCACCAGCATGTCTTCCACCACAGTAAGACCCAATGAGCTGTAGTCTCCCCTCTTCATTAAAGGAGTGGTGCTTTTGACCGCTATTTTTCATAAGCAATTCCAAAACCTTTAAAACTCTGGCTACTAGAAATTTAAATACCAACAAATACATTCTTGGAAAATAAAACCAGAAATTAGTTCTCTTAAGACCTGCTTTCATGCCCAGTTTCTATTTTATGACAAGATTGTTCTACCTTTTTAATTTCAACTCGGAAACTGTTTTGGTAGTCTGTCAGCTTTTGGTACTTGAAGTGATACTATAATACTTTCATTCACTCAAAAATAGGAACTTTTAAATTTAAAAAATGTGTTAGAATAATAAAAAAAATTGACTTTCTTTGGAAAGCTTTAGTTATCATTAGACAGCATGTAAGGGAAAAATAAGCCATTAAGTATTCTTAAATACATATCCTCAAAAATGCAAATACCAGATTTTTTATTTCTGTATTTATCAGTTTGTAGTTGTAATGATCCCATATTCATACGAAGACTAAGATTTTAATACCAGTTGGACTGTGTATTTAAACATTGCAGTATGCAGCACGCCAAGCCTAAATCATTCTCTAAAAGTGCAAGAGGGATTTAGAGAACATGGAAAAGCGTGTGCGTGGGGTCAAATATCTTACCCTCAGGCACACCAGAGGTCTGTGTCACAGCTCTCCATCGCAGCTGGTCCTGCATGCCAATGGCGTCCTTCACTCGTAGCACCTCAGTCTGCATTTATACCAGCCATTACACGTTCAAATAAATGCAGTGTGAGATCCCATATATATATTTGATTCTCATGTAGCATATTCAGAGAAACACGCAGTTATTATTGATGTTGATAATGAGATATTAAGCTGTCACAGGGGATTGTGATGAGCAGCAGCAAGGCAAGTCTGTTGCTAGCATCCACAGAGGAATTTCTGCCAAGGATTTGTAATGAGAGAGAGTGGAGGGGGGGGAAAAAAAGAAAAGAAGCAACAGCACACGGTATTGTGAGGGGTGTGTGGGCTGGGAACACTATCTTGGGAGATCAACAGTTCTGCTGGTAGGAATGTGAAGTTTAGCCTGTCATTTATTTTTTTTTGGTAGATTTCCCTTTGAAATGAATATCATGCTCATTATAGGTGCCAAACTGACAGCCCTTAAGATTGAAGTTCCCTCTTACAAAATCAGGTGTAGCAAGCAGCAGCAACAGAAGCTTTTTCACATGTCTGTCAATAAGTCTCCACCTTGGCCAGGCGAGGATGATTAAATTGTTAAAATTCATCTTTGCTCTCCGTACTTTCCCTGGTAGCAAAACATCTGTTACTTGTGTGGTTTCTACTTAGACTTTGGAAGTCAACTGGGATCTGCACATTTGTCTTGGGTCGCTAATGAACCCTAAAGAGGAGTAACATTTGATTCCCTTTTTCTCATCTCGCTATTCATAAGTGACCCCATCTTTAACACCAGCCAGGTAGCACCATTATTTACTAGGTAGTAATTAAGTTCCTCAGGGTCTTAGACTCGTGAGGAAGCACCTTATAGGAAAATCTGAAGAAAGCAAACTTACTGTAGGTCCAAATACATTCCAGTGAATATACCACAGCTCTTGTAGCTTTGTTTTCCCATGCCCTAATGCTCTTTTTTCCTCTTGCTTGTTCTCAAAATATGGACTTCCAGACCCTAAATTCCACGAAAAAAAGCTGTCTGATAAACTTCTGCTAGTTTGCCTTTCTGGGGTAGTTGAATTGTCTGGTTTTCCGGTGTATTTTGTTTGGTTCATAACAGAAAACACGGCAGGAGAAACCCTCCAGAGCTCATCTATTTCCTACCTGTGCCCTGTGGAAATATCAATTCTATCTTGTCTATTCCTGGTGGGTGTTTGTCTAAAACATTCTCAAAAGCTTCCAAAGAACCAAGTTCTTTATTGCAAGAATGACCTTCCACAAAACACTGTGCCATCCAATACAGCCAGTAGACTAGGCAAGACAGGCAACCTTTGTGGTGCGAGAGCTATCCAATAATTTTCTAACCAGCCTATGCAGGATTACTTAAAATAGTTCCTTCTGTTTTACTGAAACTGGGATTGTAAGTTCCCCAAGAAAATCCCAAATTCCAGTTATGTTTTAGTGGGCTTTTATCTGCATGAGTACCTATACCCTAGTTTCAATCTTTACTTGTCCCACAAAGATATGAAGATACAGCAGCATGTGAAGACACAGGCTGAGAC
>NW_010408797.1:20084-22912 GCF_000710305.1 Buceros rhinoceros silvestris | reverse complement strand
GGAATGAGGATAGTGGTGATCTCTTTCATTCCCTAGTTAACACTTGTAAAATGGGAACATGATATTGATTAATTTGTCATCTCCGCCTCATCCTTCAAGCGTGTGGTGACCTATGAAGAAACTTAAATGCACCCAACTTAGCACTGAAAGGGATTTTTAGACATAGTGGAACTCTGAATTATGATGCGAATCCTCTGTTTCAAAAATGGGAACATGATATTGATTAATTTGTCATCTCCGCCTCATCCTTCAAGCGTGTGGTGACCTATGAAGAAACTTAAATGCACCCAACTTAGCACTGAAAGGGATTTTTAGACATAGTGGAACTGAATTATGATGCGAATCCTCTGTTTCGTGGGACCTGGAGGTCAATGACTATCCTGAAATCCAAGCACGTGATGAAATCTGCCTTCCTTGTTCCATGAGTTACTGTTCTTCATCTTGTGCCAGCAGCTCTTCAACTTCTGTAGCCTCCTAGAAGAGAAATCCAAAATGGAGGACAGCACACAGGCTCTCGTTGACCACAACCCCTTCCAAGACAGTCTCTTCCACTGCTTCAATAAATTACAGCAGCAACCAATAGAAGCCAGCACTGGCAGAAACAGGGTCTTCAGCAAATCCACAGAATGTAAATCTGGGGAACAGGAGCATTCCTGGAAGGGGTCCAGACCACAGAGCAATCCAATGCTGAAAGTCAGAGCTAGCTGTCGCAGTACAAAACTAATTTCTTCATACAGCTTTTACCACAAAACAGATGAAGGCAGTAGCAATCTCTTGACAGCCACCTGAGAGAACCTGGGTGGAAGTACGGGTGATGGGATGGGAGGATCAGGACACTGGGGGCTCTCTGGGCAGTGGTAAATGTTCCTTCTGATTACAATGTTGTAAACGTGGTCAGATTAGAAATGGTGGTGTGGGAACACGTACTTGACAGTCACTCTGCCTTTTGGTTCTTTAGGCTTCTTGTGGTCAGGAAAAATGCTATATTTATGTTTTGAAATGTACAAGTATTTCTCTGGAATAAATATCTTGGAGTTGTGTGTTACATTTTCAAGGAAAAGAAAAAAGAAGCAACACAAAATAATGTCAACACCCAAACCTCTTCCCAAACTCTCACCATGATGTATTGCCCTGGGGAAGCCTGCCAGACTGCTTAACACCTTGACTGCTTCATCCTGGGAGCTCAAACTGTTCTTTACCAATCCTTCTCCTGCAACTGGCCGTGACAGCATACCTGCTTATATTACTCCTAGCAGGTTCTCCAGTACACAGTGGTTCAAAAATCAATCACTTCCGCAATCCATCTCTTCTGTCCCACTTCTGAGCTGCGTATCTCAAGTGCTAATCTGCTGGTGGAGGTCCGATGTTGGTTACAGCAGTACCTCCTTTTGCCACATGAGGAAAGAACGGCTCGCCTCACGTTTCTCCAGCCGAAGCACTTGAATAAATAGATGGTACGGGTGAACGAATACATCTATATCTCAACTATCTCTCTTCTCCCTCTTGCACATTTGTTTATGTTCTCCAAATTTTCACATGGCTTCACCACTACTTGGGAAGGTGGTTCTTCAAAACATCAATTCATCAGGATTTGTGTGAATTACCCTCATTTTATACTACCTTGAGCTTAATTTCATGCTATTACTTATAATCTTAAGTGATACTTCAAATCATACTCATCTTCCTGTTGCTTATTCCCCTCTACTTTGCATATTTAGTCAAGATATGAATTTTTAGTTTTATTTATCTTTCTTATTGTTCACTTATTTCTGAAACTTTTTAGCATGTGCTTTCAGGTAACTCTTTGACAATATTTTTTTCACACTCAAACATGAAGTCATATCCTAGAATTATGGAGAACGATGCTTGCCTAAGCACTGGTTAATTTTTCTGCCGTATCTCATTGCAAGCTAATGGACAATTTCTTGTCATTTTTCTTAGAATTGTTCTGTCCAAGTTGTTATTCTTTCATGTAGTATTGAATCTTACTGATTTTGCTAATTTGCAGTTCCTGTTTTCTTCTGTTTTCTTACCCATGTTTTCCAAATCTCTTAACTCAGATAATTTTGATCCCTTTTCCCATTTTCTCTGATGTTCGCAGTTCATTCACTGCTTTGTCAGGCTACCGTGCTGTTTTGTAAACACTAATGAAAGGAAGGCCTTTATGTTAAAGGAGATGCATTGTAGGTTCGTAACAAATGTGGTGGGATGATGCTGGCTGGATGCCAGGTGCCCTCCAAAGCTGCTCTATCTCTTCTCAACCGGACAGGAGAGAGGAAGTGCAATGAAAGGCTCGTGGATCAAGATAGGAACATGGAGAGACCACCCAGCAATTGACATCATGGGCAAAACAGACTCAGCTTAGGGAAATTAGTTTAATTTATTGCAAACCAAGTCAGAGTAGGATAATGAGAAATAAGAACCAAATTTTAAACCACCTTCCCTCATCCCTCTCTTCTTCCCAGTCTTAACTCTACTCCTGATTTTTTCTACCTCCTCCTCCCCTGCAGCACAGGAGCATGGAGGATGGGAATTGTGATCAGCTCATCACCCATTGTCTCTGCCACTCCTTCCTCCTCAGGGGAAGGGCTCCTCACACTCTTCCCCTACTCTAGTGTGAGTGCCTTCCACAGAGGACAGTCCTCCACAAGTCTCCTCCATCACGAGTCTTCCCCACGGGATGCAGTTCTTCACAAACTGCTCCGGTGTGAGTGCCTTCCATGGGCTACTGTCCTTCAGGAACAGACTGCTCCAGCATGGGTCCCCCGCAGGGTCACAAGTCCTGCCAGCAAACCCGTCCCAGTGCAGGCTTCTCTCCACAGAGGGAA
>NW_010408797.1:0-19987 GCF_000710305.1 Buceros rhinoceros silvestris | reverse complement strand
CGGGCGACAAGCCCTGCCAGCAAACCCTTCCCAGTGCAGGCTGCTCTCCACAGAGGGAAAGAGAATCTAACAGTGAAGACAGATGAGTGTGGGTCATATATTCTGCTGTTTAGAGGTATTCCTGGTTTCACATCCTCAGGTGGAATTGAAGATGCAGCTGAGATGTTTTAGAGTTTATTGTTTAAAGACTCTAAAGGTGATCAGTTATGATTGTCAGGTTGGCTGTGCATTATTTTAGGTACTCCAGAGGAATATTCAGGTTTTAGGAGAGACTTTTTTTTGTGTTGTCTCATTGAGGGCCCTCTGATGTGATCAAAACCACAGCATAGGCAACAACTGTAAGATCCTACAAGGCACTAACGCAAGGAATAGGGCTCAGAGAAGCACTTCAGGGAAGAGTTAAATCATTGTCATCTTGAGGAAGTAGAAAAAGGGTGGAGGAAAGGTGAAATCTCTCATAGTCTGAAATAACCCTCTAGGACTGCTCAAACTAAATGGAAACCTCTCTAACTTTCATATAAACTCAGACTAGAAAAGCTAAGATGCAATAATAATTTTTCTGTTCACTTTTACAGTGTTAGGAAGGACTTTTTTAAGGACTTGCAAAAACAGTAGCTAATATTTTGAGGATGTGTCTTTATTTCTTTTTAAGAAATGCATATATTTGAATGTCTCTAACACAATAAAAGGCCTGATTTTTTTTTTTTTTTGCAAAGATAGTCTATACCAAAGCAAATCTTTCAACAAAATTAAAGTTTTCCTCAACTGACTTCTGCTGGAGTTGTTTCATTTTTGTCCTTAAACAGACCCTGGCGAGGACATTGCAGGTTCCAGACTTACTTTGTGATTCTTGCTCATTCTGTTCTCTCAACTGACCATACATTATTTATTGCCACAACGTGTACCTAGATGACCCTAAACAACAGGTAGAGCCCAAGAAACAAAGCAGGATCTCTGCTCAGAGGATTTTACAATCTTAGTGCATTAGTTTGGAAAGTTACAGGAAACTGCAGAGATCTCACCAGTGTCGCTGCACTGAGCCCAGCAGCTCTCTTGGGGTAAGGCATGTTCTCCAGAGCTGCTGCACTCCCAGAACAGCTTCTCTGGCTAATGAGCCACACCATACAGGAAACCTACTGCTGCAGGCTTTGATACTCTTATATCACACAGCTGCTGAGGTTGGAAGGGACCTCTGGAGATCATCTAGCCCATTCACCCTGCTCAAAGCAGGGTCAGCTGTAACAGGGTGCTCAGGGCTGTGTCCAGCTGGGTTTTGAATGTCTCCAAGGACTGAGATTCCACAACTTCTCTGGGCACAACGTTTCTGTTCTTTGTCATCCTCATAGTGAAAATGTTTTTTCTTATGTTTAAACACAATTTCCTGTGTCTTAATTGCTTCTTGCCCTTTCAATGAGTACCACTGAGAAGAGTCTGGCTCCATCTTTGTTACAACCCCCACATTCCCCTATCAAGTATTTATACAGATGGATAAGATCACAGAATCACAGAATCATCTAGCTGGAAGAGACTTTTAGGATCATTCAGTTCAACCATTCCCCCTGCACTGCCAGGGTCCCTAAACCATGTCCCTCAGCACCACACCCACACATCTGTTAAACCCCTCCAGGGATGGGACTCCACCACCTCCCTGGGCAGCCTGTGCCAAGGCTGCACAACCCTCTCTGTAAGGAAATTTTTCCTGATATTCAACCTAAATCTCCCTTGATGCAACTTAAGGCCATTCCCTCTTGTCCTGTCATTCGTAACATGAGAGAAGAGACCAGCCCCCACCTTCCCGCAACTTCCCTTCAGGTAGTTGTAGAGAGCGATAAGGTCTCCCCTGAGTCTTCTCTTCTCTGGAGTAAATAATCCCAGCTCCCTCAGCCGCTCCTCATAAGACAAGTTCTCTAAACCCTTCAGGAGCTTCATTGCCCTTCTCTGAACCTGCTCCAGCACCTCAACGTCCTTCTTGCAGTGAGGGGACCAAAACTGGACACAGGACTCAAGGTGTGGCCTCACTGGTGCCCAGTACAGGGGGACAATCCCTGCCCTGCTCCTGCTGGCCACACCAGTGCTGGTACAAGCCAGGATGCCATTGGTGGCCACCTGGGCACACTGCTGGCTCATAAATTCTCTCTAAGCTTTCTCTTCTTTGGCCGAACAGTCAAACAATCGCTTTTCTAACAACCTCCTCTTACACGTGAGATGCTCCAGTGCCTCAATCATCTTTGCGGCTGGCACTGGACTCTGGTGTGTCTCTTCTCCTGGGCAGCTCAGCACTGGACACAGCACTCCCAGTTTGTAGCATCAGTACTACGCTACGTTGCCTCTGTGGTTGCTTTCAGAGCAAATGACAGATCGTGTGTAAGGATGAACATCATGTCCTTGCATGCTGTTTACTCCCGATCTAGATGGGTTTTGACGAAGTCTGCATATGACTGAAATTGGGAGCCCATGGAATCTTTTCCCCAGAGAGGTTTCTTAGATTTTTAAGTGTGGTATTAGGGCATGCCATGGTATGAAATGAAGTAATGAAGACTATGTGATACGCTCCTTTTGAAATGCAGCTCTTATGAAAAATTCAAGAGGAAATGCTTTCCTTTTGTTCACTGCCAGTTCATCTAGTCTCCAGCTAGAGAAAAGAGGTGATTATTTTGGGGTACTTTAATGTGTGGGAGCTTTTAACTGGATATAGATTTGTTCTGTTTGTTGTCAAGGTGCCAGAAGTTCTTGAAGCCTGATAATGCTCTCTCCATGTTTTATTCAGGTTGTCATCAGTAATGAAATATAATTTAATTTTACTTTCCTATTACATTTTTCTCATCTCACTATCAAAAAAAAAGTGCAGAGTATTTTTTTATCACTGCTTACAAACAAGGGAGCTTTAAAAACCAATGTATGCAAAGAATTAATGTTTTTGTAGAAAGGCTTTAATTTATTATTTAGCTCTATTTCTCCAGTGATAGTAAGATTACGCTTTTTATGAACATCATAGTACCCTTAATTCTTGAAGACAATTCACACATTAAAAATAAATTGTAAAATCCCAGTAGGATTCATCATGTTGACGTATTTTAGATTAAGGATGGGAATGTTGACGACTGCTAACTTTTAAATAAGTAAAAGTTAGATAGATAGAAAAAAGTGATTAGCAAGAGCTGTGTTAAAAAACGCAGGAAAAAAAAATTCCTTGAGACAGCCTTTCCCCTCCAGCATAGGATCTCAACGCTTTTCCCTTTGTGCTTCTGCTAAGGGTCTTCAACAAATAAAACAAACAAACTTCAGAACATGGCAGGCCACAGCCTGGAGACAGCCTGCAAATCCATTTTCCTGGAGATCCCCGAGGTCTGGATGATTGTGGCTGCCCCCATGCCTATGGAGCTAGCTAGTCTCTCATTGTCAAGTCTGTTTGTACTCTTCGGTGTAGCCTTTGTGTCAACTCAATGTCCAGCCATGAAGCCAGCTGGCTGGCAAAAGAGAACATGCTGCACTGGTTCCTTCTGGTCAGAACTGGTAAAATTACCAAACAGAATTTCCTTAAACCAAAGGAGTAGCTCTGTCCTGCTCTTCAGGAGCATTGATCCCGCTCCAAGCGCTTCAACTCTAGTCCCATTGTAGGAGATCATCAGTTTCTCCCTTCTCCCTACACCAGTGTGTCACCGTACGGACTCATTTTGTGCTCTGGCTGCTTCTGCACCATCATCTCCTGCAGTCCTGACACCATTTCCTAACAAAATCTTTATCCTTTGCAAACAGCCGCATTCATTTTCCCTAAATCTTCCTTATCGTGCCCCCATAACTCCTCTTCCTGCTCCCAGAACTGCACTTTCTTGAAGCAGATCTTAAAGGTAACCAGCCCTTTGGCTATCAGGTACCTTTTCTGTCCTTTTGCAGATTTTTATTTAAATCCTATTTCTTTTGCATTTCTTCATTAGGTTGCTGTCAAACCTCTGTGCATTTTTGCCTCAGGATAATAGACTGCATATGCATAATACATAGTTTGGATGTCAATAGATTTTATTACAGTTTAGGATAGCAGTTCTGCTTAATTTCATGCTATCCACAAACTAGATAGTAAATTGTTGGCTCTGACAGCAAGGTTATATACTATAGGCTAAATTTTACCCTGAGTTCCATTCAAGTGTCTTTCTACCAGAGTCAGAATTCGGCCTATAATGCACTTGGGAGAGAAACAGAGAACTTCTGGTCTCCTTATCGGATTTGACATACAATCCTGTTACATTAGAGATGCACCTCCCTGATATAAAGAAAATGAAAAATCCCCAATTCATGGTGAATTTATATGGTTAATATTATCTGATAAAATACAAGTGAATGAACAGAACCTTGAGGGAAAGTTGGATTGGTGAAGGAGACGAGGCATCCAGGGAAGCGTTGCTACATGTCTAGCAGAGGGGCAAAAGCAAAGATAAATGTAGGTCAGCAGAAAAAGCCAGGAGCAACAGCAAAATACTGAGAAAATTCCAGAAGAAACAAGACAAAGTGACCTGAAGCAGGGCTTATTCCTCACCACATCTCACAACACAGTCAATGCAGGCCTAAAAAATGGACATCAGTGTGGCTTCATCAGTCCTCGTCCCCTCTTTCAGCAGTGTATGAGAAAGAAAGCAGCAGTTTTGCAAACTCGCATCTTTATTTCATCTGGGTCACAAATTTGTGAAACAAGCCCCCACCTGGGAATATCACTAATAATTCTTTCCTCTCCACCAAAGAACAAAACCCAGCGAGACACTGATCTGACATTACTGTGTGAGTGGAAATGCCGCGCACACCTCTCGTAGAAGGATGGCACATTTCTCACCAATTCCCAGTCCCGACTACTGTCTGCTAGACTCCAGAGTTCAGCAAAAGCAGGTCCTCCCACGGCAGGAGGGGGGTAACACAGCTTCTGTGTACCCGAGTTCCAGACCAGGCTCCAGCTGCCTGCGAGGTCAGCTGTCTCTTCCCATTGCCCGGTTGGTAACCTGATAACTGAACACAGGGCAGTTGTGGTTTTGATGTGCAATAATTAAAACAAGGAGTGGAGAACGTGAAAAGGTGCATGAGAATTAGGAGCATACTCAGAATGAGAAGATTCTGGAAAAAAAAAAATCTGGCTGATCTTCTGTGTCTTTCTCCCTCCCAGGTTGCTTCCTATGATTTTGTGTCTAAACAAGCTTGTCCAAACAAGCTAAAATGCGTCAGACATAGAATTACCGGGACATTTTCAGGGTTGATTCATCCAAAGATAAGAGATCCCACTCACAAGGATGATCTTTTCCATACAGAGCAGACTTTGTGGTAGCAGATATTTGGAAGCAATTAATGACACCAAAGACAAACGTAGATATAAATCATTAAAATGACAAGAACATGATCTGCTTCGCTAGCCCCTTCCATCTCATCTGCTTTTGCGCTGCTTTGAAGGGAGATCCCTGGCTTGCAGAGAAAATACAGTCCTACCAGTGCATTTTATGGAGGGCTTGGGTTTTTTCCCCCTTTGTATTCTTTTTTTTTCCTATGTGTGACAGATATCAGTGTGTCTCTCTGCAGATCTTCCATAGTGAGGACTCCAACCATATACAGAGCACACTCTATTCAACCATCATTATGTATCATTTGCAATCTTGTACTTTATCATCAGTGTTCTGCCCATTCAGCAGGTTTTCATGCTTGAAATACTCATGCTGACCCTTGAGATGTGTCAGCTAGTTTGTGTAACAAACTAGATCTGATAACATTCTTTTTCTTACTGCTATCTTCAGTGGCTCCACTCTCATTCACATTCATTGTACGATACAAAAACCTTGCATCTCTGACCTTGTTCACCATGACCTAGTTGTAATACTTTAGATTTAACAGTCTTATTGTTGAGCTGCCCTTGGAGGGATCCCTACACTTTTCCTAGGGAAGTCTCCTTGAGATACCGTGTCTTACCACAACATTTGCACTTCAAAGTACTCTAGCAGGGCCTAAATCACCAGCCATCTCACCAAAGATGGCTTCTAAATGTAGAAGTTCAACTGTGTCCTTCACGAAGGGCAGTTATTTTAGTAAGTGAGGACACTTTAGAGAAGGACAGCAACAGATCCCGATCGCTGCTTTACTAGTCCATTCTCTTCTAGCGGGTATGTCCGGAAAACACCTAAGCGGGCTGGTGCAGGAAGCACACCTCGGTTTACTCGTTACTAGACTGTGAGAATCCTTGAAACGGAGAAGGGAAGTTACACCACTGATCGTTATTTATTGTTTGCAAAGCTAAATAGTGACAGCTTTGACACAGATAGCACTGAGCCACAACTAACTGGAGGAACCAGCTGGCCGAAACAGAAGTCTTGGTATTTGACTGGAGTAGACTTGAAGGAGGGTGGGCGCAAGTGTAAGTGCAAGTACATGCATGATAAGAGTGCATTAAGTGTGCAGATGGAATATACAACTACAACTCCTCTGTTACAAAGGAATATCCAGAGCTGCCAAAGAGGCCACAAGAACTAATTACATGCAGAGTGGATGTTTCAGTCTAAATAGATAAAACCATGCATTTCTGTCCCATTGGCTGCATCTCTGAAAAAAAGGGAACTTGAAATGTTGCTATTTGTGAGTAGCAAGAGGCAGACTCTGGAGAAAGAGCCATCGCATGATTTCCTTAGCTCGTCAGAAGTTCCTTCTCACAACTAGCAAAGGTCTTGTACACCTTTGTTAGAAATCTAAATGATCCAGATGATAATAGCCCATCTCCAAACCTAGGAAACTTATCTAAAATATAGCTAGTTAGTCAGCAATAAGGGCCAAATCCAATTCTACTTACAATCCCATTGGGAAGGACTCTTTCACCCAGCTTTGTATCTGTCTGAACTAGCTCCAAATACAGTCAATGAAGAGAAATAGGAACACTCAGGATGTGAGTCATCTGATCTATTTTAGCTCTTTACTTTACAAGATGAATCACCTCTTGCCTACTTGTCTTCGACTATGTGGGAAATCTAGATTACTCGTTCAGATGTGGATGATTACCTTGCAGATGTTTCTGTTGGAGCAGATGTGCATTATCCTTCAGAGCTTTTTGGTATTTTGTATGGCTGTGTGAAGATTTGAATCTATGTTCAGTTCTTGAAAGCACAGAGGATTAACTGAGTTATGATAAAAGATGGCTACAATGACTGGTCAAAGAATAGCTTAGCCCGTCCTTCCATTCCTCTGAGAGCCCGAAAGGTAAATTCACGGCTAGCAGCAATAATGTCACATATTGTGTCTTCTACCATTCTTGGGTGGGAAGGCAGAAGCAGCGTGAATGAGGTTATAGCACGCACCATACTCAGCATTTTGCCTCCTCCCTATGCCAAAGCCGTTGTGGAGACATGCCTAGATGCCTGGGCCTGTTGAAAGAGCAGAATGTTGAAGCAGCCTCAGGGGGTATATTACCAGCCTCTATAAGGTCACCAGTGTAATTCCTATCTGTGGTGGGGAAAAAAGGGCTTATAGAAGAGGAAAGTTTAGGGAGTAAGATCAGTTGGGAATACGAAGCTGAGTGATGAGAGGACAGAAGAAAAAGAGCTTGTATTCTTCTGGGAGAGCTGGTCAAGAGGACTTGTAATAGCAGGCAGACAGTGACAGTAAAACTAAGCAAAAGAAGGGGGGAAAAAGGATAGTTGACAGGTATATTAGAAATATAGGCAGGACTGGCATGGAAAAGGATCTGGTTTTACCTGTCTCAAGAAAGAAATACAATATAAATATAAAATACAGACTGATGGAATGTTTACTGCACGTATTTACACTTGTGAGTGAGGCATGACTACTGCAAGCAGAACAAACACTGCCATCTGGGTACCCCACTTCTTTCTTCATGGTTGTCATTACAGCAGGGCTTCCAGCTCTCTGGGCAAGCAAACATTGTCCATGTGTTTGTCTGAATCCAGTTGTGTGGGACACTGGCTGTTGAGAACAACCCTAACACCAGTGCTGAAAAGAGAAAGACAACTGACACGACCCTCTCCTCTACCCTTTCTTATTTCTGCATTTTCTTCTTATTTTTACAAGTGTGAAAAAGCCACATTTTTTAGAATAAGCTGCCCAGAGATGTTGTGGAGTCTCCAGCTCTGGAGGCTCTCAAAACCCTCCTGGACACTTTCCTGTGAAAAGTGCTCTAGGTGAACCTGCTTTAGCAGGGGCATTGGACTAGATGATCCTTAGAGGTCCCTTCCAACTCCCACCATTCTGTGATTCTGTGATCTGACCCACAGAACAATAATTGATAGATTTCATAGACCTGAACTCACCTGCTTTGAGGTGTAGACAGGACAAATCAGAACAAAGACACATGATGCTCCAGTCTTGGGCAAAAAGTGACCAGGTGTGCACATCCTAGCAAATGCAAGGTAAGAGAACAGGTAAGGTAAGGTAACATACATTACTTCACCGCTGTGGCTTGATCAAGAACCTAAGCTCACTTTCCTGTTAATCAGTTACCAGGCTTTTGTTTTCAGAGAAGTTCTTATCTTGAGCAGCAACCAAAGTGAAGCTATTAGACTTTTGAGAGTGGTTAATATCCAAACCCAGGTCTTGTTTTTCTTTTTGCATTGATTTTAAAAACACAAGAGCAGACATTGCCTGTCATTGCTACTAAGATCCATAACCATCTGAGGGATTTTCAGAGTATTAATTCTCTTAGTTCAAGAAGAGTTGCCTTCAGTAGAAATAAATATTATACCCAAATTTTATAAAGTTGACAAGAATGTTTGACTCCTGCCCCCACCTCCAACTCCTGTGTTATCTGTCCCTGAAGACACAGCACAGAGGAAATACAGTTAAAAAGATCAATGCACTTTGAACACACGAGTCCCTGAGAATAACATTGTTTTGTTTTCTTGTCAGTAAATTTAGTATTCCTTTCATGAAACACAATTTAGTCAACCTATTAAAATGCAGCCATAGATCTCATTAATGAAAAGCTGCTAATTTACTTTTTATCCAATTATAGTGTCAGGTTTGGTGTAGAAAAAATAACAAACACCAAAAACAACTTCTGATTTCTCCAGCCTTTCCATTGTCTGTAGTAGAAAAACAAAATGAAAGAGTTTTCTTCAGGCAAAAGAACATGAAAACAATTATCTCCTTCTTCCCTTTTAAAATTCCCTTTTCTCTGTGTACCTCCCCATCTCCCTCTACAGAGGAATTATTATCAGGAATAATAAAATCTCTTCCCTAAGGATAAAGGAGGAGTAAACCTTATGGAAGGTGAGATTTTTCTGTACCATTTATTTGCAAAGCCATTTAGTGCTCATAAGCCTTCCCTTCTAATTTAAATCTGTATGGCTTGAGTCACAATTCTCTTGGACCAGTTTTACACTTGAACAACTCCACCGGGCTTGTTTCTCCACCGCATTGCATTTTGCACCGTGATTTACACCCGGAAAAAACGAGTGCTAGGTGGTACAGCCCTGCTTTGGGGCAATGCTTCACGTACCTAGCAGAGAGGCAGATGATCATCTGCGAGCCAGAAGGCAACAGAGATCTAGGCCCTTTGCCATTTACAGGTTTACTTCTGACGTTCAGCTGCACCAAAACCAGGCTACTTTGCACACAGCATCCAGACGAAAACTGAAAGAATACGCCACAAAAGAGGACAGTATAGACATAAGCTCTACTCCTTTCTCCTGCCCTGTCCCACCCTCTTGCCCTAACGCTGGCCAGACACAAGCCAGCAGCAGCCCCAAGGCTGTAGAGCTGTGGCAGTATCGTAGCCTGTCCAAGCCGATATGCTTCTGCCTTGTGAAGACAAAGTCTCTCAGCGGGACACGGTGGTTGGTCATAGTGTCACACTAGAGTTGCTGACTGGCTTCTGGAACTGCTGAGCTTCCGGTCGTCTCCGAGTATGGGCTGGCGACTTTGGGACTGCGTCTGAACCCACCCCTGGTAGGTTAGCAAATGGTTGCATTGAAAACGGAGATCGTTGATGTTCTTTGTGGTTCTTACTTGCTCTGGGAATCTGTTCACAGGTAGGGCCTAATTTGCAAGAAAGACTGTTGAATCTCAAAAAAAAGATTTTTACCATTCTGGAATTCCTTACCAGAATAAACCCTGCCAGCCCCTGCCGTCTTGCCAGAGCCTTATCTGGTGTTTCACACTTTATCCATTTCACACCTCAAAGCAATCAGGACATCCCACTGTGCTGTTAGCTGGTTAGGTAGGGCAGGCAGGGAAGGGTGTGTATGCAGCACCCAGGGGATGTCTGCAGTGGATGGTATCACTCAGGGTTTCTCAAGTTTCACAGCCTTCTTGACACATTGTCCAACAGAAAAGTGACAAAGGTGTGAATTACCCTGACCAGCTCTTCATTAGAATACGGAGAGTGTAAACTGCAAACTGCTCTCACATACACAGGAAAGTATTGGCAGCAATTCCAACACTTACACCGTGACTATACCAAGCCAGAGCAAATTTCAGTAACACTCATTTCAACACACCTATGCTTCAGGTTACAGTTTAATTTTTATCTAGTAAGAAGAGGAGCCTCAAGTTGGAATGATGTCTTACAGCCCATGTGAACATGAGAAGGCTGCCAAGTCAGCATAAAAACCCCAGAATGCTCTTTCCTAGTGTTGAGAAAAGCTACTTAGAAAAGGAGGTGCTGTCTCTGTTTTCTGAAAAAAAAGTAAGCAAAGGATCCATTTAGCATGTATTTTTTGGGAAACTATTTCTGAAGACAAAGGCCTGAAATCAGAGTGTAAATAATCAAAGACTGCTCCGTGTTGCATGAATCACACACTCAGGAATCAGGATGGAGAGCACAGAATACATCATAGCCTGTGAGAATGCAGGTTTTGGAAACAACCAGTTCACCATGGGCATGCTCAGAGGCCCATTAACCTAGTCGCTGGTGACTTGATATTCAACACAACATCAGTCCCTCAACCACTGTAAACTTGAAAATTTAATGAGTTAATCCTCACAAGCCCTTTACATCATAGCTGTGGATTATATCCATTACCCAGGGAAGGAGCCTGCGGCAGCGAGTCTGAGAGCTCTGACAGAAAGCTAGAATCAACTGGCCTAAGACAACACCACTCTTCAGCTTTGTGCCTCACCCTGGTTTCAGAGATTTCTACCCACCCCCAAGACAGGCAACCTGGCTGTCGTGATTTGAACCCAGCTGGCACCTAAGCACTATGCAGCTGCTCCTTCCCTCCCAAGGAGGAGAAAATAAAAGTAAAAAGTATGGCCACGTGGGGTAAGATAAAGAGAGTTTACTTGAACAACACAAAGAGAGAGAAAACGATGCACTGTTCACCACCGCTGTGCTGCCACGCTGAGCCGCACCGAGCTGAGCTGAGCTGAGCCGAACCTCACCGCGTGGTGCTGCACCACCACCCCGCCGTTTGAATCTGCCTCCCCTCCGGCTAGCCGTGCCTTATGTATACGCTGGGCATGACATCAGTGTGGTATCGAATATCCCATTGGGTGGTTTGGTCTGGCTATCCTGGCTGTGGACAGGACACTGGCCTATCAAGCAATGAGATTTCCTCCTTGTCCAATCAATTCTTCCCAAATTCTCCCCGTTCACAAAGAGATGCTCTAATCACTTCTCCCTCCGCCTTTCTGGCCCCTTTTGCACTAGGTGGTGAAAGTCAGCAATGGAATCTTTAATGAGCCTTTGTGGAAAGGGAGCTTTTGTGGGTTGGAGCTTTTTAGGTCCAAGACCAGAGGCAAAATGTCAATAATGTGAAATGTCCCAAGCTGCTGCAGGTGAGTAATTTTAAAGCAGTGAAGATATTTAACTTTGGACTCTATTTATCATGTAAGCACAATAGGGGATATTTCAGGGCCAGATTCAGAACTTATTAGTGTTCCTAACGCCTAGTAAAGAAAAAATAAAAGATCCAGAATCAAAGAGAAGAACACTTGCCCGACATCTTCTAGGACGTTTATTCCTGGTAACATGCAAGATACATGAGAACCTAAATCATAGAAGTTTTTGTCTTGTAATTGTACATGTTTGGGCATCTGTGTTCATACATTCCCCAGGTGGACTGCACTTCACCTAAATAACAAAGCAGAACAGAGGAAGTGTTGGTCTTGGCTTCACTCCCATATTGACAATGCAGCACCTCTTTACAGAGGTGTTGTTTTATACCAGTTACATGTGGTATAAAAATGGAAACGGTGTCTGTGAGCACTTAGCTTCAATGTGAACGTAGCAGGAGCGGTGAAAGCGTGTGCTGCTTGCCCCTGCATAGTTCCTAACTCTCCTATCTATCCGTATGCTAAGGTGGTAGCACAGAAAAACTAAAGCCCGCAGTAACCAAGTTACAGGAGGTACTGGGATAAACAGCCAATACATTTATCAAATCAAGCGTCTGTAACTGCCTTGGACAAGGAAATGGAAGTGGAAATGCCACCCACAAAGGAAAAATATCACGGTGAAAACTCCCAGAAGATAAAGCAGCACTTGCCAAGAAGCATCTTGACAGTTTTGCTAGGGATGAATTGCAGGAGAAAAGTATAAGGTTGCCCTTTTCACCAGAAGTTGCTGATGAGAACGATCACCCTTGCTTTTAGGAGGGCTGTTCCTACCAGCAGGGAAGCCCAAGTCAGTTGGGATGCTGTGTCAAATGGTTCAGTTGGCAGCCTCATAGCCAAGGCTAGCTGGAAAGCAAGAACTAAACCTTGTGAAGATGATCACCATTTGACATTCCTCATTCTTCTTATAAAGAAGGCTTTTCAGACTTTATTGGTAAAAATATACACCAAGAGATCTACCCTGGCTGGTGTCCAGGCCAGGAGGGCACCAACAGATTAAACGGCCCTGACAGGTGCTTTTAAGAAGAGACAGCAAGAATAATGGTTTAATGCCTTCTCTACATGACTTGGGTGTGATCTCCCAGAAAACAGCTCATCTCCAAGCCACAGTGCCCATCAGTTAGTCCGTCAGTTAGTCTCCTCGTTAGAGTTGTCTCGTTGTAAAAACATGAAATGTTAAAGCAGGACCACAAAGTGGCTGTTGTGTTTTAGTCCCAGCCACCAACGAAAGCCCACAGAGCCAGTCACTCACTCCTCCTCCCGGTGGGACTGGGGAGACTATCGGAAGGGAAAAAGTGAGAAAATTCATCAACTGAGGTAAAGGCAGTCTAGCAGGTAAAACAAAAGAGGCACGTGCAAGCAAAGGAATTAATTCCCCACTTCCCATCGCCAGGCAGGTGTTCAGCCATCTCCAGGCTGTGATGCTCCATCATGCAGAACAGTTACTTGGAAAGACAAATGCCATCACTCTGAATGTCTCCCCTCTCCTTCCTTTTTTCTTTCCCAGCTTTATATGGTGAGCATGACGTCATATGGTATGGAATATCATATGGTCAACTGGGGTCAGCTGCCCCAGCTGTGTCCCATAAAAATGTCAACTCCTTGCACACCCTGTTTTGGTCACCAAATCAAAACACAGCCCCAGACTGTGGAGAAACTAACTGCCCCCCTCCCCCCACCCCAGCCAAAACCAGGACAGGGGCTAATTACGTTTTCGGGAGAATAAAACATCTTCCTCCAGATAAATGGCTCTGATTTGAAACAAACTAAAGCTTGTTCCAGTGGATTTTTTTCCTTGTCTGTCTTTGTGGGCCTGGGTCACTCTCTAACTTTAAACCAGATGTTCATGCTTCCTGATCGTTACAGGCTATTAGAGCTCTGGGAAGGAAGGTTCAATTTCCCCAGAGAGACTGATGGTCGAATCAGATGACAACAAGCACAAGGAATATTTATTGAGTTAGACCATCCATTATTGCATAAAACAATGTTCCAACTATTATTGATAATCTTATTCCAAGTGCTTGTTATACACAAACAGTATCCCACCTAACGTGAATCCCACAAGAACATTTGCCATCGTGCAAACCAAGCCCTGCCAGCAGGTTTGCTCACCAGCCGGCCTGTGACGACAGAACCACCACTCTCCGTCAGCTATTTGGTGGGGCAACGTCAGGGAAATCACGTTCCCAGTAACAACAGAGGTTGTCTGTGCTGGTGGGGTGGGCACTTGCCAATGACATGGGGTACTCTGACGGGGTATGACAGCATATGTGCTCCTCTGCCCGGGACATGCAGCAATGCCACAGTCCTCTTCTCTCCAGCTGGCAGTCAGGTGTCTTGACAGTTCTCCCTGCGGTTTTGTTCCATTTATTTTTTTTGTCCAGAAGGTTATTTATGGTTCATGCTTATACTAGTGATCTCCTCTCTAGGTGTCACATGGATCACTAGCCACCTATTTGAATGTTCATCTTGCCATAATGTTATCGATTTGTCACTGATCTGAGACAAGCTATTTATTTTTCTCTGTTAATTCCAGACAAGCACCACAAAGCAGATTCTGTTTTATACAGCAGCCATTCTGCAGCCACGGTTTACATTTTACTGCACTTTTGGCAGATTTCCAGCATCAAGGGAAGACCTTGACTACTCTTCCAAGCTGATGTGCTAAGACACTTCTGAACAAAATTAAAAGGAAAAAAAAAGAAATCTCTAGGAAAAAAAAAATGATTTGTGAAAAATTCCTAGTAAGCATTTTTTGGGACAATTCTCTCACAACCAGAAGTTGAGGTTCTTCATAATTTTTTGCATAATTTTTACTCCAAATTACGATCATAATCAAATCAATATCTCAGCCGTTTTCGGAAGCAAGACATATACTACACTACCTGTCTCATGTAGAGTTTTCCATTTTATTCTGTCATGGTCAGTGTCATTAGCCACACTACGGACAAAGCCAACCAAGATTAAGACTAAGCAGCATAACTTCACTAGAGCTACCACCAATCAGCAGAGCTTGAAAGCTCAGTCTTCGCGCAACATTAATCCAGATACCCTCCTGCTTCCAGCTGAGCACAGCCTGACTGAATGAAGGACTAAAATAAAAGCAAAACTAGCAGTGAGCTAAAATCGGTGCAAACAGGGACAGGAATCTCAGGTGGCTGTAACGTGGCCCGGCTGTGCAGTACACCGGGCTTCTCTGACCAATGTCTAAGCTTCGTAAGCCCAAAGTTAACACCCTGCTTAAATTTCTCATCAGGGCAGAGACAGAATTGATTATCCCCTTAGTTAGCTCAAAATGGGTAATGACTCCACCATTCTGCTTGCTTATTTTATTTCTCCTTCCCTCCCCTCTCTTCATCCTCATTTCTTACATCCTAATAAGCTTCTTACGTACCTGCTGTTACCTCATCTGAGCTAGGCATTCTTTCATGGCCAATCCTTGGATATGAAACTTTCATAAACTTATAAAACAATAGCCTGGGCAGGGAATCAACGTGGAGATGTTTTTCCTCCTGTATCAGGAGAGAACTATCTGAGGGTGTCACAGATGTATTCTGAATGTTTGCTCTATAGTTAAGTGCAGCTATTTTCCGGAAAATATTACTCAGTTCTCTTCTTAAGAATGCCGTGGTATTTCTTAGGTACTTCCTACAAAAGCATTGGCACTTTCATGGGAAATCTTTATACCATCTAATTATTGTCAGTAGTACTCATCAAATAAAAGATAGATATGCTAATCTGAATCAGTAGCATGCAAGTACATCTCTAATCAGTATGATAAATTTCGTTCTGAAGTACATACCTACTTATACATAGACACTTCGAAAGGTGAAATGTCAGCTCCAGTGTAGACACCTGTGCTGTAGACGATCACACTTCGGTGGGATGAAGCTCAACCTTTTCGCTTACCTAGTTTTGTTGCTTCAGTCATACATAGCATAAGGACTGCCGGTCACTGCCCTGCTCTCATCTTCCAGTTCTGGATGCTGATGTGACAGGCAGATGTTTGGATTGTGCAGTTTGGTTGCAGTAGTTGAAAGCAGAAATTCAGCCAGAAGCTGCTAGTCCAATGGATTAACTTCTAACCAAGATGTTAAGGACCATCTGCTTTTGGAGCAGAGATATTTAAATGCTATCGATCTCCAGCTGTTTTCCTAACACCACAGCTCTTCTCTGGCACTACAGTGGTGCTGCTGTAGCCTTTGTAAGCAGGTCAGCTCTTAGCTCACAGAATCCATCTACGTTGCCATGAGGCTTCAGCTGGCCAGAGCACACAGAATAGTGACAGCTTTGGAAAGTGAGAGAGCTGTGTACAAAGAGTGAAGTTCCATGAATGAGGCATAAAAAACTGTAATGAGTTGCATTAGAGGCAATTTTTAAAAAGTCACATCATCCACATGCTCATGCACAGGAGCTGGATCCACACCATATTCTCTGACTTACTCACCCCAGCTGTACTATGTATTTCTAACAGGATTTGGGAAGTGCTTGGTATCATGCCGGATCTACCCTTCCACAAGAAAAACAAACGATATCACCATACCAAAATATGGAGACCGGTTAATTTTGGAGAAAGCTGTAAAATGCCAACAAGATCTTGTGCAGTAATTGGTGTGGAGTTTCATGCAGTTTCTCTTATTTTCTAGGTGAATTTCGTTTTCCTTTGTGCTGTGGAGGTGGATCGTTATTTCTGTTGAGTCTAATAGGAGCTTTTAGATAGAAGTACCTTTGGCACTGTTCTTTGTTCAGACCATTTGCTTTGTTAGGCAGCTGGGCTTTCTTCTCTTTTTTTCTTTTTTCAACCTTCCCTTTTGTTAATTAATGCAAAGTCCACTGCAACAAGAAAAGAAAATTGATCCATTTTGGCTTTCCAGCTGACACATATCTAACAGATTCATTTCTTCCCACTTTCTCCTCCCTACTATGTTTTATTCACGATTTTACCAGTTTTCATTCCTTAATAGGCACAGCTCCATGTGTTTCTATTTGATCACAATGTGATGAAACCCAAAAATCCCATATCCATTTCCTCTTGCTTCATCATCGTCATCCTTCATCAGCTACTCCATCCCATACCACAGTTCTCCTACCACCGGTCTTTTCTTTCTGTTTTCCCTTTGTATCAGTTAATGTGTTGATTTGGACCTGCTGAGTAGCGATGGTGAGACTGCTAAGCTGCCGAGTGACTCATAACCATGGCTGGTTGACTGAACATTTCCCAGCTTGCTCCTGCATGGCCTTTCTGTAAATGGAAATGAAATTATTCTTTAATTATGAACAGGATTTCATGCTACAAGGCACCAGACACCCTTTCTCTCTATTTGCAATAACCCAAACTACAACCCAGCATTGACATAACAGGGACCTGAGCATATTGCGACAGACTTAAACCTGAGGGAAATTATTGCCTGTGGGAAAACATCTGAAATGGCAGCATTTGGATGGAGGAATGGGGGAACGGGAGAGTGGACAAAGCTCTGAGAAGCTTGGTTTTTATTCTGTGTCCTACACAGTGAGCCATTTTTATTGTTTCTGGTTTATGCTCGATGATCTCTCTGAAGCAGCCGTATTAAAGCACTATTTCATTAGCTGTTCACGTCTGGGTTATGTTTCAGTGTTCATGACGTGTACTTAACATTTGCAAGCAGGAGTCTTCACTCCAAATTGAAAATACTGAAATTAACAGTCTCAGCATTGTACATCATGGTGTGATGAGCAAGGTCAAAGAACCGGACCCAGAGCAGTTGTCATGGTATGGTAACTACTTCACCAGAAGTTGTGAAGCACAATTAGATCAGCAGTGTGGACTACAAGTGGTGAAGGCAATGTGCGGGAAGATTTGGAAATCTGTGCTGAGAGCTGAAGCATGTTGAGAGAAAGATCTGTGGAACACCATGGCTTCCATCTCCACTCTCCTCAACTTCTGCTTTTGGCAGGCAGCGCTGTCTCACATTAAGGCCAGGCAGTTTTGATAAAAGTACTTGCTGCATCGGGCCTCTTTGAGACCACATCTCCCAGCTTCTGCTGTGTCTCAATGAGCATGTTTAACCTCTTCTCTGGGAAAGGAAAAGCATCATTTGGCACAATACCTTTGAACGGTGGGTGGGTCATCCAAGCACCTGCAAAAAATGAATGCTCTATTTCTAGACTACTTCGGAAAGCCAAGGCCCACCTGGAGCTGAAAACTGATAAGGAATGTAGATGGCAGCAAGAATGGCTTCTACAGATGTATCAGCAGCGATTATATGGAAATATGGAACTGCTGCTGAATGCGAGAGAGACCCAGTGAAAAAGGACACAGAAAAGGCTGAGCTGAGTGACTGAACTGCTGCGTGTAAAGTGCAATCACCAGTGGCACAAAGTCACATTAGAGGCCAGTCACCAGTGAAGTATACCAGGGGCGATACAGAGGCCAGTATAGTTTAATGTCTTTGTTAATTACCTGGATGATGGGACAGAGCGCACCCTCAGCAAGTCTGGAGACGATAAAAGACTGGGGAAAGTGACTGATGCTCCAGAGGGTTGTGCTGCCATCAGAGGGATCCAGTCAGGCTGGAGGTATGGGCAGCCAAGAACCCCCATCAGGTTCAACAAAGGGAAATGTGAAGTCCTGCATCTGTGGAGGAATAACCATATGCACCAGTACACACTGGTGAGGGGACCAGTTGGGAAGTATCTTTGCAGAGCAAAGCATGCTGCTGGGCACCAAGCTGAGCACAATTCAGCATGATTCAGCAGATCGCATTAGGCAGAGCATTTCCTGCAGGTCACGGGTGGTGATCCTTCTCCTCTACTGAGCCCTGGTGAGATACATGAGGAGTGCTGTGTCCAGTGCTGGGCTGCCCAGTAGAGGAGAGGGAGGCATGGGAATACTGGAGCAAGTCCAGTGAATGGCCATGAAGACGGTTAAGGGATTGGAGCATATGACGTATGAGTAGAGGTTGAGAGAGAATGCTCAGGAAGGATATTTTCCTTGTATAAATATGTGACAGCAGGGAGAACAGATCAAAACGACTCTTTTTGATGTTGCCCAGTGACAAGGCAAGAAGCAATGGGCACAAACCAAAATGAAATACAGGAAATCCCATTTAAACATAAGAAAAAAAAGAAAAAAACCCAACAACTTTTGTAACCATGAGATAGATCAAGCACTGGAACAGGCTACCCGGAGAGGCTGCGGAGTCGACGCCATTGGAGATATTTGAAACGTCACTGGACATAAGTCCAACTTTTGCTGACCCTGTTTTGAGAAAGGTGAAGCTGGTCCACACAATTTTCACAGGTCCCTTCCAGCCTCAGTAGTTCTGTGGAAGGTATCTCTCCCACCCTAGCTCAGGCAAAGCGTTTTTTCCAGCATGTGAAGAAGTTACAGCTTCCTTAAAAACCTCGCAGACCCCTTGTCTCTGTAGTAAAATACTCTGACTTCCTTCAGGCAGTCTTAAGTAGTCAGTCAGACTACTGACAGAAGCAAGTATTTAGATGCCTGCTGTTTCCTGGACAAAGGGTCTGCTGCCTCAGGAAAAAAAAAAAAAAAAAAAGAGAGAGAGAGAAATATATTGACTAACATTCCTTGGTGGAGCAGACCTTGGTTTAGGTTGCTGTTTTCTGGGCTGTGAGGCAGTTAAGCTTTGTTGATTTATTTATTCCTGGACTTCATTACCCTGTTGCCTTTTTTACGAGCCAAATTAAGGCCTGGTTAAATTACTTTCATAGGAATGGCTGTGACTTACAACGTTCTAGGGTGACATGGAGGTGAAAGACTGCGTGCCTGCCTGTCTTCTAGATGGCTCCAGGCAAGAGAGTTAGCAAAGAGGACACTGCAAGAAGCTCAGAACTTCTCCAAGAACCCCAGAGCAGATGTTCCTGAGCACTTCTGAGGTTTCTTTATATGGGCTGTGTGGACACTTCTAATTTGTCTTCCTATTGGAGATGTCTGCCAGTCCTCTGCACTCCACTCCTGAACTTGTTGGTTATTTTCGCTTGAATTAGAAAGAATGACAGTGCCCCTCTTGAGGGAAAAAGCTCTCAGAATCCAATTTTACCATCTGCATTAAGCTGCAGGGAAAGCTTTAAACACAACTTCGGGGTCATTACACATAGGATGATCTACTGAGGAGACACAAAGACAAAGCAAACAGGATGTCTTTGCCTGGAATACCTCCCTTTCCTTTCCTTTCCTTTCCTTTCC
>NW_010408796.1:3709-4103 GCF_000710305.1 Buceros rhinoceros silvestris | reverse complement strand
ATAATAATAATAATAATAATTGACCTACAAGTCTCTTTATAGGTAAATATTCTTTTTTGTGTGTTTATATTAATTGCACAGGAACAAGCAATGCAAGACAGAATTGCTGTAGGGAACTCCAGGACTTGGAGGCCCCCAGATCTGTGTGGTTGGTATTATACTATACAATTGCTTTTGTAAGTGCCATGGGTTCCATTTGGAAAACACTTTTGAGTTTTTCTCTTATTCTTCTCCATGACAATTGGATTTGTCTAAATCTGCTGAAACATGCTGCTTTATGTTCTAGGGATTTACTTCTAATGTCCAAAGAGAATTTATTTATTATAAGTTTCTATCCGCCTTTTTTGTGCCAACATGACTTTGGTTTTCTTACTGCTGGGGTTTGCACCACATT
>NW_010408796.1:0-3588 GCF_000710305.1 Buceros rhinoceros silvestris | reverse complement strand
ATTCCTGCTATGTCCCACTGTACATACACACAATAATCAAGTTCCTTTGCAACCTACTGGACTAATTAAAGCACGCCTGACTACTCTTCTTTTATTATATACATTTTTCTTTCTCTTGGTGATTGTTGAAGCAATTTCTTGTTTCAGTGAGAGCTAATCATTCTTGAAAACAGCCTATCAAAACTCTGTAGCATTCGAAATGAGGTCAATCAGTGATTACACAATAGAATTAACAATTTCCTATCTCTGCTGAGTATGCCTCAAATGGTACAACTAGTGATCACAGTTCCTTTTATCATGGATGTGAATTGTTATTTTTCTAAAAGAGAAGTACTTCAACTTTCAATGCTGTTTAATTATAAAGAAGCTACACTTTGTAAAATGTCCAGTGCTATTTACTTCATTAAGAGAAGAAAGCCTATTCCTTAGGAGGGAATCTTTTATCTAAACTTCAGAGCTCTAACATTAAAAAAGAAGACTTCAAACATCTAAAATACTGAGCATCTGAAGGGGCTTTATTGTAAACTATAGGATCTGAACAAGTTTAAATTACATTTTAAATTCCTTTTTTATTCCAGATTTTACTTTCAGTTCACTTTTCACTGGAATAAATTTGAGGTTTTGATTAGTTCTGAGTGAGTACAGATTTAAAAAAACTGACTCGAGACTAACCTCTGGCATTTGATTACACCAGTATTTGCTAGCTTTCTCAAGAGCAAGACTGAAAGAATGTTCATGGCTTTCCTGGAAAGCTGAACTATCACAATCCTGTAAGCCATATAGTTGTGGTTGACAGATAAAATAAGTCTTTAAAAAATAACACAACCTGTTTTTTCGATATTTCAACAGGATAACTGCTTGCAAAACACTACATATTCATTGCTTACTGAACTTCGTATATGCTATAGGCATACCGTGATGTCATGGTAGTACTAAAAATTTGTATCTCTGTTCCTCTTTTTCTTCCAAAGAGATTTTCATGATTTAGCCACAGCAGACAGCTCAGCCTTACACAGCTGCTCTGTCATGGTTTGAGCCCACCCAGCCAGCAACAAAGCACCAGGCAGCTGCTCACTCACTCCTACCTCCGTCCGATGGGATGGGAAGGAGAAAATACAAACCACAGGCTCAAAGGTCGAGAGAAGGACAGGGAGAGCTCACTCACTAGTTATGGTCATGAAGAAAAAACAGACTCCACTTATGAAAAACCCCCTCAATTTACTTTGAAAAACAACAATACTAATTTAATGATCAAATCAGAGTAGGATAAAGGGAAACACATTAAATCTTGAAACACCTTCCCCCCATCACTCCCTTCTTCCCAGCTTCAACTTCACTCACAATTTTTCTACCAGAGAATAGTTGCAGTCAGTCCATCACGTGTTGTCTCTGCCACTCCTTCCTCCTCAGAGGGAGGACTCCTCACACTCTTCCCCGGCTCCAGCATGGGGTCCCTCCCATGGGAAATAGTCCTCCACAAACTTCTCCAGCATATGTTCTTCCCATGGGCTACAGTTCTGCACAAACTGCTCCAAGTTGGGTCCCCTTCATGGGATTCAGTCCTTCAGGATCAGACTGCTCCAGTCAGGATCCCGCATGGGTTTACAAGTCCTGCCAGCAAATGTGCTCCAGTGTGAGGCCCTCTCTCTCCAGGGGTCCACAGGTCCTTCCAGGAGCCTGATCCACAAGGTCTCTCCACAAGGTCTCAGTCTCCTTTGGGTACATCCTCCTGCTTCAGTGTGGAGTCCTCCTCCACTAACTGCAGGTGGTTATCTGCTCCTCTGTTAACCTCCATAGGCTGCAGGAGTTCAGCCTACTGTCTCACCATGGGCTGAAGGGGAATCTCTGCTCTGGCACACATTCTCTCCCTCCTCCTTCACTGACATTTGTGTCTGCATAGGTGTTTCTCTAACATCTCACCCCTTTCTCTACTGGAGGTTTTTCAGCAGTTTCCTTTTTTCTTCTTCTTAAATATGTTATTACAGAAGCACTACTACCGTTGCTGATGGGCTCAGCCTTGACCAGAGGAGGGTCCAACTTGGAGCCAGAGAAGCTTCTAGCGGCTTCTCACAGGAGCCACCCCTGTAACCACTCTCCCGATAACAAAACGTCAGCACACAAACCCAATACATGACCACTCTCCCTCCTGGTGGGATGGGAGCGAGTGTCAGAAAGAGTATGAAAACTCATGGGTTAGAGATAAAGACAGTTTAAAAGGTAAAGCAACAGCTGTGTGCTCAAACAAAGCAAAACAAGGAAATCATTCACCACCTGCCATCATCAGGCAGGTGTTCAGACATCTCCAGGAAAGCAGGGCTACATCACATGTAACAGTAACTTGGGAAGACAAACACCATCTCTCCCTCCTAATCTTACATTACCTTGTAAACACTAGTCTGACAATAGAGATACAAAAACCTTTGCGGTCTGGAAAAGGAATGAGAAAAATCTAAACTACAAGTCTATGGTCTGAAAGAGACACGGAAGACAAAACAGAAGAGAAGGGGCAAGCTAAGCTGTTTGGAGACTGATAACAACTCTGATAACACAGTTTCTCTGACAATTATCCACCGTATACGGGAGAGTTCCCATGAAAATCTTCAAATGCTTTTTCTTTGGCGACTGGTAGGACACGACAGAGTCCACAAACTGGACCTTGTTAAGCTCAAGCCGCATGCGTAATAGCTATGCAAAATTATTAATCAGTTTTTGAATACGTATGATTATTTGGGGGAAAATAAAGAATATTGATGTAATTGGGTGATATAAGCTTTGGCTGGGGCAGTATATGGGGTGCAAGATTTGAGGAAGATATCCTCCTTGCACCCGCGCTGATGAGATAAAGAAAATGCTGCTTCTTAATGCTACATTGGTGTTAAGGAGTTTTTCTTACGAATTTTCAGTAACACTAACATCCCCCCTCGGTTTTTCTTCCCCCAGGTTTTTATGCTGAGCATGATGTCTTACGATATAGAATATCACTTTAGTTGGTTGGGGTCAGCTGTCCCAACTGTGTCCCTTCCCAGCTTCCTGTGCCCCCTCAGTCTACTCACTGGTGGAGTGGGGTGAGAAGCAGAAAACACCTTGACTCCGTGCAAGCCCTGCTCAGCTAAAACATCCTTGTGTTATCATCTCTGTTTTCAGGACAAATCCAAAACACAGCCCCATACTGCGGAGAAGATTAACGCTATCCCAGCTGAAATCAGTACAGAGATTTAAGATGGTCAGTATACTGGACGCATTTACACCCAGGAATGTATTCCCAATCCCTTGATCTGACTATGTACTTTATGACTTTTTTCCTTTAATGAAGCAAAATACTAGAGTCAGGAGTCTGGTGCTTTTTGCCACACAATGGCATCAAGGAAGATTTATTTTGTAACTTTCCTGAGGGAAGTATAATTTTAATTAATTAGCAAATGCTATTTTCCAAGTTGGGTTATTTGCAGCCAGAAGGTGAGAGGATTTTACTGTAGCATGAGTGCATTAAACAGTCATTCGTTTACTGTGATATAAAACCTAGTGAGATTGGAAATATTACTGCTCTCATTTTAAAATAGTGTCCTGGGTTAGCCAAACCTTCCCTTG
>NW_010408795.1:41926-42482 GCF_000710305.1 Buceros rhinoceros silvestris | reverse complement strand
ACCCAGCAAAATGAGAGGCTTGTGAAAGATTCCGAATGTCTTCTGCCAGAATTTTATTAAGATGAAAATGTTTAAAAGTGAAGAATTTTGTTGCACAGATAAGTATTTGAGCTATGCTTTGCTTTCTTCTTTTTTTTCTTTTGGAATAAGTACTTTCTGTACAGAAAGAGCCAGTGTTATGAGCAGCACCATTTGAAGACAGATGGTCATCTTTGCTCCCATAGAGCACTGTATAGGCTTGAATGATGCTGTATAAAACTGGAGAGGTAGAAAGATACTCTGCAAGATAGTGGAGAAAAAGATGGCAACGTTAGAAATAATAAAAAAACCCCCATCCCTTCCCAATTCAACCAAGTATGCGTATTTCTCCTCCTCTGTAGTATATTAGACCTGCTTTTACTTTTCTTTTTGGCATGATGAAAGCAGTCAGGAGGGTAGCACTCACTCTTCTCCCAGAAATGCCTGTTTGTCCCTGTGAGGCAGATCAGCTTTGAGTGCTGGGCTGAGCACAGTTCCAAGCTGATCCCTAATTTTAACCTGGCCTTGGATTCCTGCT
>NW_010408795.1:37481-41829 GCF_000710305.1 Buceros rhinoceros silvestris | reverse complement strand
CCTGCTGGTTTGCAAGTGCCTGTGCCCAGGGGCTGTCAGTGAGGCACAGCAGCCTGGTGCTGAGCACCTGTGGTTTCTGAATCATTTCCTTTTCCAGTCACATTCTGAGTTTGCTAAATGTGTGGCAGCCGTGTTGCTGTTTTCTCCCAGTCTGAATGTTAACGGGCCCTGCTGGAGGTTTTACTGTAATGTAACTTTCTTCAGATTTTTGGTTGTTATTTACTCTCGCAAGCAGTTGAAGAAAGTTTCTAAATGGAAAGCCTAAAAATCTAATTGCTTTGTATGCCTAGTATGGAAAAGGCCAGTGCTGGTTGTCAGTGTAGAACAAAATCAGACATTGCTGAATTCTTCACACAAGTTCCTTGCCTTAGTGCTTGGTGCTGTCTTGCAATCGTTTCTGTACCAGTTCGAGCTGATTTCTTGAGGCAGCCGCATCCCACCTCGGTGTCTGGTTTTTGAGGCCCACAGTGAGGGGCTCTGACTGGGAGGGGTCAGCATGCAGGCTGGACAGCAAAGAGGGTTAAACAATATTCAGCTGGCCTTGGTTCCAGAGCGCGGACACAGTAAGACCCAAAATAATGAACTGGGTCAGAGAGTGCTGGGAGGAGCAGTTCCCCTGATTGTCCATTGAATACAGTTGCAACTAGTTGAAGTTGGCCCCTATTCACCACCAGAAAGGCACTTCCTAGCCCAAGCCTTTTTGAATGCTACAGGAAGTAAAAAAAAATTCTATTACTATCTAAACGCTCACGATAACAGGAGCTAGGGTTTAATTTTACAGGATTTTTTCCTCTTTGAGAAAATTCTGTGAGAAGATATTGTCCTCCTTGTCACACAGAGTTGTGAAGGGCAGGGCGGGGGCTATATATTGAAGAAAACTCTGAAAATGAAACAGCTTACCTCTGGGGAAAAAGAAAAGAGAGAACACCAAAATACTTCTCTTAAAACCTAACTTAGTAAAGCAGAGAAGCCATTCTTCATCCAAGAATGTTAACAAGTGTTGGATTTCACATGCTCAACATAATGGAAACTTTACTTTCTTCCTCTTCATCCTTCTGCTGTTTGCTCGGGGATTTTGTGCGGCAAACCGCTGATGCAAATTCAGGCTATAGTGCAATGACTTCTCTGGGGGCTTGTGTTTCTAAGATCTCTTTCCGACTAGGAAGGTACTAGGTTTGATTCACCTTCTTGGGCATGTGTATGTGATTCACTCCGTTGCTTTCATTCATAATACAGGGCAGGCAGGCATCACTGTCTTTCCATGCCCAGGCAGGCAAAGTGTCTTAGAGCTCTCTTTAAACAGAGATGGACCTCGGATCAGCTTTTCAGCACTGTATTGATTGTACATTTTAGTGCCTGACACAAGCACCTAATCAGACACAGCATAAACTTTACAGTCGTATCATCCATAGAGTGGAGGGCTTGGAACAGGATCATTCTTTTAGGCATTTTTTTTCCAGTATGGAGGTTGTGCCCACTCTGTTTCCATCTCCCATGAAGGACTGATTTACAATCTAGTGTTTGCTCAGGTCAGATTTTTAAAAGGTAGGGTAGTGACCTGTATGTGCTTTGTACAGTTCACGTTTGTTTGGGGGAATCCTGCCCTGAGATACAGTGCATGTTTTTTCTTGGTTTCAAAGAACAACAAAGGCCTCCCTTGAAGCACAGAATGGCACCATTCTCCATGGAAAGTTGCTAATCCTGCTGTCACGGTGAGCCTACAAAGTTCCACTGAATTTGAACCAGCATATGTGAAAACATTTGGACCTGTGGATTAGCATTAAAATTCCATTTCTGTCTCTGTCAAAGTTTTAAGGTAAACCTTAACTTTTCCATTGACTTTCAGGTGAGCAGCCTTCAGGCTTTTATACCAGCTTCAAATCCTGGGCTAAACTATGATCCGCTGCAAACGGAGACACCAGCTCGCGTCTCCGTTCAGTGGCGACAGCACATAGTGATTTTTGTATTGATGGGAATCCAAAATTCAACAAGCCAGCAATAAGACTGCTGAGGTGCTGAAAACATTTCCGATTTTATTTACTCGTCACTGAAAGCAGGGTGGGAGCTTGGATTAATTGCTTGCTCTGGAGCATACGGTGAAGCAGAGCACAGGTCAATCCCTGCCCTGAGCACGCAGCAGTGTACGATCCTGACGTGCGTGTGATTTACAGCAGAACGCCACAGCTCGGAAGTGCAGGTTGCTCTCAGAAAGCAGGTTTGGTGTTCTGAGCGAGCACCGCTAGAGGTGTCATTTTCCAGGCGATGTGAATGCTTGATGAGCTTTCTCGGGGGCAGATAGTTTTCATGCAAGCTTGTAGCGCAAGATGGGCATTCACAGATGATATTGTCAGAAAAGTCCTTAGTTAAGTGTAATGTGATTAAAAAGAGTATTTGCTCTTTGCCATCATTTACCCTTGCCAACATATTTTCAAAGACCTGCGCACCTGCTATAGCGTGGTGAGAAACACCCCCCAGCAACTGCTTTGATCTCACAAAGTTTAGGTTTGATGGAAACAGACTTTCTTTCTATTTCATGGTGCAGCAACAGACTTTTGGTGGAATGAGTTTAGAGCTAAGCCGTGTTTGGTGAGCCATGACTGGACACTGCTGAAAAAGTCCAGCAGAGAATTTGGGCATATAGTTCTAATTTTCCAAGTCATCTTAGGTGAATAGCGATTCTGGTTCTGTAGGTGTTTGTATTTATCTTTGAGTTTGCCTAGATCACATCCATTTCATGTGCTTGAATTTATTATCTATATTAGTCTTACTTATTCTTTCAGGAGTATGGATGAGACAATGAGGTTTATTTTTTACAGCTGGGGTTTTTTGTCACAAAGGATGGTTAAGGGGCAAGAAAATTTATCAGCTGTGTTTCAGACTGAGAATACCTGTATGTTTATCCAGGCACTTTGGGATCCATGTTTATGAGACTATTGCAAAGTTCAGAAAGCTCTCTTGTGTAGCGTGCAAGCGGGAGCAGAAAGATCCTTTATGTGAAAAAGTCTCACAAATTGTGAAAACAAGCATTTCTTTAATGTTTTTGGCTCGATCACTGCATAAAAAGTTTTTAACTAACTTTTCAGATGGTTGAGCTGCTTAAGACTCAGAATGGACCCTTTGTGCTTCCTGTCCCAATTAGGAATTAATTTTTAATTATATCAGCTGAACATTTTTTATTATGGGCACTTGTATTAGCCTGAGGCCCCTGGTTATTCTTTTGACCATGAATGGCACTCGTTAGTGTGCTAATGTCTGTCCTATAACATTCTACTGCATTAGTTCTGTCTTCATTATCTGAGTATGTTAAATAAGTGTTTGTGAGAAACCTGGTGTAACGTTGATTAAAACCTGATGTGAGTTTACTTTTCTCAATCATTTAGACATATTTCAGGAGTACTAAAATACCACTTACTGGATAGTTTCTTACTTAGTGCTTTCATTTGCTGGTAAAGATTTTCACTCACATTAAGAACATTTTGCAGCTCTGGAAAGTGGGCCGTCAGCTTGAATGATAGCCCTGATAAACTAAGAATGTTACTCCCAGAGCTGAAAAATGGTAGGTATTGCCTTTGAAGTAGTCTTTGACATGGAAATGCGAAAAGTGTACTTTTGTTTAGATTTGGACAAATAGCTCGGTGAAGCCAGGTCTCCACACAGGCCCCTGTGCTTGGTACGGAAAGAACTTCTATTGATTTCACTAAGACTTTATCTGGCAGAATCTGGCCCTGAACGCTTTTTGTCTTCAGTCCAACCAAGTTGAAGTCAAAGAGCTGCTGACAATAGGAAGACTTCTTGGTGTGTAAGATGTGAAAAAGTGCTATGACTCAACTGAAACAAACAACAAGGTTATTGTCTGGGATCCGTTGCCAAAGCAGCACTTACTGTATGTGCAGGTGGAAATTGCAGTGTATGTTTTGAAATGCAGTTTATTAAAGTTACTTCCTCTTTATGTTCCGTTTGTCTCCTCTGAGTTCTGGATTCAGGCCTTTGAGCTTCCACTGCCAGAGAGGATGATACCAAGAGCAGAGCAGAGCACTGCCACTCATGAATCCACCACATTTCCTTCTGGGTGCTAGGCAGAGGAGAAGGTGAAACATAAATGTACACTGGATGCTTGCAGTGTAGACCTTGGGAAAAGAATGGAAAAGGTCTAAGTGTTCAGCAAGTCTCTGGAATTTATACCCTTTTCAGTTTTTTCAAGCAACTGAATCCCTGGAGATTCACTGGAGTCTTGCCCACGGTTGTGGGCCTGCAGAGCCTGGGTACTGGGGAAGCTCAGCTGTGGCAGCTGGGGGAATGGAGGGGAGGTTTTCAGTGGCTGGGGGGGGGGGGGGGGGGAGGGTGGGGG
>NW_010408795.1:22363-37429 GCF_000710305.1 Buceros rhinoceros silvestris | reverse complement strand
GCTGTGGAGGAGTTCAGGTGGCACAGCCTAGCCTGCTCCAATCAGTGCACCTGGAAATGAAGCCCCATTCCTGGGCTGGATGGCTGTCATGCAGGGGACAGCCTGGTCATGGCCACCAGGCTTTCTTCCACGTCAGCACAGGTGTAGCCCCTGTGAAAGCTGCACGGGTTGCACACGTTTTGTAGGACCACCAAATTGTGGGTGCTGGAATAGTGTCTTCTGAGGGCAGACTGTATCTTGTCTGCTCCCCAGAGTGCAAACTGATACCAACTGTGACATGCAGTTTTGGTAGGTAGTATGAAGTCAAATTAACTCCAGTGGCTTTGCAGGGAGGTTTTGACGTGCTATCAGTTTAGATTCAGCCATTGCAGACAGCTGGAAAAAGTGATATGTTATGTTTCTGTAGTACTGCTAATTCATATTTCCCAGCAAAGATAGAGAAGAAAGTAGATAGCTTTCTGATTTGCAGCTGGAGAAGTGACAGCATGACAGATCAGTGTGGCGTGTCCACAGCAGGAGCACAGGGAACCCATGTCCGGGTCCCAGTGGGGACTCATGACTCACGTTCTGTTGTTCCTCCAGGCCACGTTTCCTCACAAGCCTCAGCCCAGGGAAGATGAATTTGTTTGAAAACGCAGTAAACACACGTGCTTTTAAAAATAACTGGTTGGATGCAAATGGTTTGTTTTTAATGGCTTTCCAGTTTCTTAACGGGGGATTTATATTTAAGCAACAGCATCATTTGTTTGTATTTCTTACTTCAGAATGACGGTATTTCTTCCTATGAAAATCTCCCTTATAGTTAACAGAACAAAAAGTAGCCCATTATGTTTGAAGAAGTGCCACATGTGATACTTTTTGCTATACTCCCAAAGAGCCAGCGTTCAAAAAATTTTTTCAACCAAAAAATTTTTACAGTTTTGTTTTTTAAATTAGACTTTATATTGCAGGAAACACTAGTGGCTGTAAAGCCTAGCAGGGACACTGGTCTCCTGAAACGCCTCAGATACAGGGAGAAGTTAGATGCAGAGATATTACCGTGTTACACAGGAACTGAGCAAGCACCTACCCTTTCTAAAATGCTGGACCTTTTGGTCAGTGGAAACATATAGCAACGAAACCAAATGTCATATAGGAAACCAAATGTCAGGGTAGTTCAGACACGATTTCACTGTGTGTACTGTGTGTTTGAGACTACACAGATAAGGGTGGAACATCAACCCCTTGGAATTAGGAGTTGCTAATTCCAGCCCTTATCATTGTATTTCCCCGTTAGTCTAATCTGGTTTTCCAGACTTGGTGCCTTGTCCTGGGTCCACTTTTAGTCCTGTCCTGGTTAGGTGATGAAGTGAAGCAGGTTTGTTATCTGTGACCTGCGGTGCCAGCATGGGCAGTGCTAGGGGCTGTGAGGGGCTCCTGGACATGCACTGAAGATGAAGCGTTCAGCTGCTGAGATCAAAGGAGACATGCAAACCCACAGCTTCCAGAGGCTTATAAATTAGCCAGTTATGGGCAGCTGTTCACACTGCAGTAAAATCTGTGTCCCCGATACACAGGGACAGATTTTGGAGCATGGTGGGTTCTGAACAGTTTAAAATAAAAAGGCTGTAAGTCCTGTAGTATGTACAGTCCAGTGTTGTTCCCCTAAGCCTGTTTCTAGAGATGGTTTGAATAATGGTTGGCTAGATCTTCACTGAAATTTGGTTTTAAACTAGGTTTTTCCTTATGGTAATTTTTGGGACCCAATTCCACCCCAAAATACAAAAATTTGGCTGTTATAATTGACAGAAAATATGACTGATGATGGTAATACCAAGCCATTTTTGTGCCAGGTTGTGCCTATCAGCCCCAGCTAGAGGAGACTGTGGACCTAAGCCCTGGGGCTCTGCATAGATCAGTGATTTTGTTTCAACTGGGTATTTAAGAATACATCACCATGAACCTGACTGCAAAACTTCCTTATCCCTGCTTATTTAACCCTCTCTGTGTGTGGTTCCCAGTCTGGCAAAACAAGATTCAAAATCCTGCTTTTCAGTGCAGCCTCAGGCCCTGTGCTGAGTATCACTGCAGCTTAATTTCAGCTTCTGGCCCAAGGCTGCCGAGGCCAGACAGCACAGAACCACCTGGAAAAGCAGCTTTACGGTGTTTATGCAGAGTAAGAAATGTTTACAGCCAAGGACAGTGGACCGTGGTGTTCAAGGTGTGCAAGGCTATGTCCTGTGTAAAGCAAAGCCCCTGCACAAGTGGCCCGCAGCACTTGGGCTCTGCTGAGTGTCCGCTACTGGGTCACAAGCTCGTTGCGTGTCAAATATGTGTGCTCCGTTCCTTTAATGAAGATGAATATGCAATAAATCATGTATGGGAACCAACCCAGAGACCTGCTTGCATCACTGTTCCCAAAGGCCTTTCATAATTTATCCTAACGCATGCGGGATGTTTAAAACAGCCAGGAGGGAGGAGTTTGCCTAGCCCAGCGCTTTCTCCTTGCAGTAGACCTCTGATGTGAAAGACCAGGCAGTCCCAGCCTGAATTGTCTCTTGAGGACATCTCAACCTTGACCCTTCCTGGTGTACTCAGCTGGGCTGCAGTCGTGGCCCCGTGGCCACCAGTCCAAGCTCCTCACACCAAGGGGAAAGTTCCTTCCCTGTGAGGGTGTCGGGGCCTTGTTTACACCCTGAGCTGCTCTCAGGAGCTGCTGGTGCCAATTCTGCATATGAGGAGGGTTGATGTTATACCAGGGAAATGTGGCTGAATGTCAGCTGTCTGTTAATTTAAACATCTTTTCTATCCAGCTTAAGAGATCTCACCAACATTTCATGCCTCCCACGTGTAAACCTCACTGTTTCTGCAATCTTTATGTCCTCCTCCTGATATGTTCCTTCTCCTTCTTCCCTCTGGTGTGTTAATCCCTACCGAACCAACAAATTCTGAATGTTAATTGCCTGTCTGATACCCAGGGGCCCGGTTTCTGGTGTGTGGCTGTTCCCCTTAAAGAAGCAGTGGATGACAGTGATTGCTTCAACGCATGACAATGTGCTGGAAGAATAAAATAGCAGAGGGCTCGATCTCTGGTGAATAACACCTGTAGCCTGGCAAACACAGCTCGGGCAAGTCGTGGTCTCCCACCTACAGCATATGAAGGAGCAGTGCCACTGCCTCTCTGTCACAGCAAGGAGGCTGTGGCTGGGGCACAGGCTGGCTGGCACCAACAGGTAATAGCAAGTGTTGCCTGTGGAAGGGCGCAGACTTTTGGCAGCTTTCCTGACAGCGCGGTGCAGGCCACCCAGCAGGCGTCTTGGTGTGGTGGAGGGTGGTGGTGGGAGCTGCTGGGGATCTGCCTCAGCGAGGAATGCACACCAGCGGACCTGCCACAGGTGAGATAAAGGCAGAGCCTCCCAGGTATTTCTTACTGTTCCACTTGGTGTGCTTTTTTTAATTGCAGTGTCTCCACAAACTGTGCCTGGAAAGCTGAGGTGGGGCAGAGTGGGAGTGGCATGGCGGTTTTCACTGGTGACACAGTGCTCTCCGGCAGCGTACCCTCTAATTCTGATGAGGGCTGGTGTCAATCCATGCACTTACGATCCCTAAAATGAATGAAGTTTCTCTGTGAGAATATTCTTAAAGATAGCAGCCATCACCTAGCAATGGCTGGAGCACGGGACCTGGCAGCTGCTAGAAGCCAAAAGCAGTTTCGTTCAGGGTTGTACCAGAGGGACACTTCTCCGAGTATTAATATGTTTTTCCTTTGTAAAGCATCTCTCAAGATGCAGGATGAATACAGCTTGATGAGGAGGTGTGTCATACACGTGTCAGACAGATTGAGTGTTTAAACTTTTGTGTCCCCAAGCATTTGCCCATTTGGCAAGATGGGCCCTTGTCTCTGACCGGGGTCCCTTGTGTGCTGCTGCAAGTCAGGTCACAGAAGTTCAGTGGACATGAAGCCATGGGGAGCCACTCAGAGCACCCACTTGTGGAGCATTAAGCCAAGGCTGGGGCTTGTCCCTGAGCCTTTGCTGGCCACAGTGCAACAGCTAGCACTGCTGAAGAGCCCGGGCAGCGAGCAGTGCCAGCCTGGGCACGCCATGCTGTGGCTGGGGAGGGCTGGTCTATAGGGTAGACTACAGCTGGAAACTGTGCTCAGCGTCTCTGTGTCTGTTCTCACAGAGGCCCTGCTGACACAGCACTGGTGGCAGAGGTTCAGTCACTGCCCAGCAGCTGCAGCGGTGCTGCTTGGCCCTGGGAGCACCAGAGCTGCAAAGGCAGTCCCTGCCCGGAGCAACCAGGCAGCCTGCCCGAGTGTCCACTGAGCCACCAGCGGGCAGGAAGTTAGTTAATTAATTTCCTTTGTATCCTGCAATTTGTAAAATTATACTCATTTCTCCCTTCAGCTGCACTGGTAAGAGCCATCATTACTTCTCAACTATCCGCACCACTTTCCTTTACTGACGAAGGCCAGGTGTTGAGAAGCTGGTTTGTTCCATGGTGTGGCCATGTCACAATCATCCTTTGATTCAATCTCTTGATTTTTTTTAAGTCTTATTTATTTCCAATACTTTTCTTTTTGTCTTAGATCTATTTATTCTCCTTAGCTCTGTTAGGTCACAAAAAGTCATTGTGTCTTGCTCCTAATCACCCATGCATTAGCTGATTCCCGTAGTTAAGTTTTTCTGCTGCAGTAAATATCACACTTGCCCTGTATCTAGATTCTGGTATTGCATCTTACTGTCACGTATTCATTTTCACTCATCAAGTTTTCTGTATTTCTGTATATAGAAATTTTTATAGAAAATATAAATGTATTTCTATATTTTACATAGAAATTTTATAGAAATTTCTGTATATACAAATTTTAAAATAGTAATAAAACCCCCTACTAATTTCTCTCCTCTCTGTTTTTGTTGGGGTTTGGTTGGTTGGTTTTTCTTTTTCATTTAATATGGCAAACTCTTTTCTGCAGCACTGCTTAACAGCCAGTACAACTTCTTTTAAATCGGAGTTTCTTTTTTATTTCCTTCTGGTAGCTGAATACCAATTGATTATCTCATGTACAGTTTTCTTTTCTCTGGAGACTGAGGATTGTTTAGAAATGCAAGAAAGACAAAAAGATAATGACTTCTGATTTTGAGAAAATTAGGATATTTAGAACTCAACATTTCCTAAAGTAGAATAGTACTTAACATAAGCCAGACTCCACATTTCAGCTATGATTGTGCCGTTAAATAGCATTTTGAATGTGAGTGAACTGAAAGTAGTAATGCTGTATTAGTTTTCACTGGCTGAAATGTCAAACTCCTTTTCTTCTATCTCCTTGTTCTTAGAAGAGAGAAGGATGTACAGCAGGTGGTGAGCTGTCCCTGAGTTTGCTGTGATTTGGGCTGCAGTGTGACTTTTTAGCATCTCCGTTTTGATTTCTTTAAATTAATGATTGACTGAATCATGTTCTTTTGTACAGACCTGGTTTGCGTGTGGTTTAAATGAATCTGGCAGTGGTGCGGCTTTGGGTGCAGCAATGGGGAAGAGCTGGACTGTGGCCACGGCGGGGTTTTCAGGTTTGCTCTGAGCCATGTGGACCTGCTGTGCGTCTTCTGAGGCCTCAGAGCCACTGCTAATAGATGTCCTTCCAATCACTGGACAGGCCAGAATGGAAAAGGAGCTAGAGGGAAGAGGGAGACAAATAAAAAGGGATTTCCTGCCATCCCATTCTACGTGCAGATAGCAGCAGCGCTGGTAAGCCTAGGCTTCTCTGCACTTCTTTCCAGCATTTTCTCTTTATTGCTAGTGCAGCAAGAGGACAAGCAATGGGTTTTCTCAAGAGGATGCTGGAAAACAGTCATCCCCCTTCTTCACATCCAACCTCCTTTTAAAGCTTGTTATGACTGTCTCTTTTCCTGAAGTTAAAGAAGACTGTCTGCCATTAGATGTTGTTGGTTTATTTACCATTATCGTGTGCAGTACTGTAGCCATCACTCAGTAACGTTTGTTTTCTGTTTTTTAACATTAAAGAGAAACGTAAAGTGGCAGACAGATTGTGATATCTGGTGTTGGACTGCAAACCTTGCACTCTGAGGTGGGTCTTCTAGCATGGCCCAGAGAGGCTTTCTGTATGCAAGTCTCTCTCTGCTTGTCCCCATTAACCAGGGTAAGGGTATGTGCACTCTGCTAATGAGGAGTCACACTATGCAAACAGCAGCCTCTAAAGGGAACAAGGGGTCAGAGCAGCTTATATTTGTGGGGTCAGAAACGCCTTCATCTAAATTCCCCACACATCTCCTAGAAGAAATAAAGCAAATATATAGTACAACAAAGACCCCTAAAAATGCAGAGTGACACCTATCAAATGCCATAGCCAAATTAATTTTTGGTCTTGAAAGCTGTCCCCGCACGGTGATTTGCAAGATACTTTCCTGTCCCGTCTGCTGTCAGGTGCTGCCCGTGTTTCAGTACTGCCAACTTTCATAATGGCATGGCTAAGGCTCACAGACTTGTTTAGGTGTCTAACCAGTAAGGATTTGATCTCTGTATGTTTTGGTGTGTGCGAGCACTTGGGTTTTCTCAAGAGTCTCCACTGTAGGAAACATGATTCTGGCTTAACTGACGCTCAGATTGTCTGTACTTTTGAAAAAACCTTACAAATAGGATCTCTGGAGGCTGTGGCATCAGAATATGAAAAAGCACCCATAAGCCGTTATTAAAGAGGGTGAAAAAAAAAAAAAGGAAAATGTCATGATTTTAAAGGAATCTGTTAATACATATTCTTGGGTGAGCTGATGGCATTCCAGTCAGCTAACTGGCCTCAAAACCTGAGCCGACAGAGCGGTGTATGTTACAAAGCTTTGAGCAGGACTGTTGCATGGCAACTGATAGCTATCCTCTGAGGTAGTGTATTCCTTTAAGAATTTATGTGTTTTTCAATGCTTGATAGGAAAAGGATTTCTTAAAGCTTACCAACAGCTATTGTCAGTCACCTACGCTTTATGTAGGCAGTGGAATGCGTGTGGGTATGCAAGAGAGATGAGTGCACGATGTTCTTCAGCTCAGAGTGCTGCTAGTGGAGGGTTTCCTCTCCCTGGGTTCAGCTGAAGGAGTGCTGGGCATGTACTTAAAGCTGCGTGGGTCACCTTTAATTTATGAGATCTATTTTTTCCACCAGTATTTCTAAAAGAAAGTGAAAGGCAGTAAAGGTTTGTCCCAGCAGCTACCCTAGCTGTCCTCTGCTGTATCTTCCCTGATATTACTCCTGAGCATTTGCAGGACAAGCACACAAAAATCAGAATTGCAGCTCCTGGCTGGGTGCAATTTGATAATGAATGCATCATTCCTTCACCACCACTGCAGCAATTCAGGCCTGTTGGCATGGACACTGCTGAGCCTCTGACCTGCCTTGCGTGAAGTCAGGCTTGCATTGCCATCGTTTTCGCTGATGGTCTATTAATTTGCAAGTGCTGCAGAGGACAGCCTGGCTTTCTCTTGGGAATCGTGAGCCATGTGAGAGGTGTGTGCAATTTCATCTGGCATTGTAGCGTGCGTCCTGGGGACAGCTTGTAAAAGGACCAGAGGCTGAGAGAGAGGTTCTCCTGCCTGGCCAAGGAGTGCTCAGAAAAATGCGGAAGGCTTGCAAGAGGAGGGGGGACAAGAGGAAACAAGGGTTAATAAGTTTTTGTGCCATTTACCTAGAAAGCTGCAAAGCCCCAACCTAACTACTAACCCAAGGTCATTTACAGGCGTCACCTTGTGCCTTTGGGGACTGTGGTGTCTCCTGAGGATCAGCTAGGCAAGCAGAGGCACAGCAGTCCCTGAGAAGGCATCAAAGTGAGCATCTTTCCATGAAAGTATGGCCAGTGTAGTGGGAGTCGGTTATAAATTCTTGGGATGGCTGTATGCTTGCGATGAATTGCAGCTGTTAGGACCTGAATCCGTCCCTGCCAGATCCCCTGAATGAACTAAATCCCTGAAGTACCTGGGCAGCGTGTCAGCAAGGGTGTGCTTATCGCTAAACCTGGGCACAGCTGGATGGCACCAAACCCACACTAACAGCTCCCAGTGCGCAGCTGTGTCAGGATTACAGACTCTGCCAATATTACTGTGATGTGAAGTGATTGTGGTGAGCGTTTACGATGGTAGTTGAAGGACAAGTTTTGCAAATTGCTCTTGGGAGTATTTTTGTTACATTCCCATGCAAATTTGTCTTTCCATCTTAACTTACTGGGGAGTTTCAGTACTGCTTTGATCTCAAGGATCCAGTTACACAATATGCTGTAGGCATTAAAAGCAGTTGCTTTGCCTGTACATGTTCATGTGTTAACTGATTTTTCAGAGGAAGTGATTGTGTAAGCTTAGACATCTGAGGTGAAGATGAGGCCCTTGATCTCCCTGTGGTTTTACTTAGCTAAAGCACTTTAGCTACTTACACTCAAAACATAGTAGGTTTAAAATTGCAGCGAGTGTGCCTACAAATATTCCAAAACATCTGTGAAAGCACTGTGAATGAAATGGAAGTAAATGAAACGGTAGCTAAAAGGTCCTGTGAAATTTGAGTGCAGGACAAGCACTTTAGCCAGGCATCTGAGATCAGGGCTAACCTGTGTAAAGCTGAATGTCTCCGTCTACAGAACAGGCTAGTTTTCAGGGATTCAGAAGGCCTGTCGACCCATCAGATACAGCTGGAGTCAATGTAGAGAGGGGTTTGCCTACCTTTGAGGACAGGACCCCCGTCTTGCTTTTTCTTCCTCCCAGGAGTTGCAGGGGGGCAGCACAAGCATTCCTCTTCTGAAGCAGAGTGTCAGAGGGACAGCTTGGGTGGTAGCTGGAAACTTTTATGCCATGTCCTGGAATTTTCATTTCCAGACCAGGTTTTTTCAAACCTCACAGAAGCGCTTGGTCTTACAGATGGAGGGATATGGGCTTCAGGAGGCTGAGTGCTGGCCTTGCTCTTTTGCAGGACGATGATTCCCGTGACCGAGTTTCGACAGTTCTCGGAGCAGCAGCCAGCGTTCAGGGTGCTGAAGCCCTGGTGGGATGTGTTCACGGACTATCTCTCCGTTGCCATGCTGATGATCGGTGTGTTTGGGTGCACGTTACAGGTAAATCAAGTGGGATAGAAGCGAGTCGGGTGCTCTTGGGGGTGCTGAAAGAACACCACGAATGAGGAAGGTCTTGGAAGGATGGTGCAATGTCTTGTTTTATCTCTTGGGTTCACTGTGAACTAAGCAAAAACTTGCTGGTCCCAGGATTAAAGTTGTTTAGGTAGCAACACAAATAACCCAGACTTTTAGCAGCTGTAAATCAGCAGAGTTGCCCTGATCAATGGAATGGTGCCAGCTAAGATAAGAGCTGCTGGTTTGGCTTGTGCCGGGATGCCTGTTCGCACCACAATTTGGCGTAACAAAACAGATGATCAGCTTAAGTTCTTAATTGTTACCGTTTTTCTGTTTAAAAGTTTGAAAAATACAAGTTTGTAATTTCTGTTTTTCTTTATTTGGCGAATATTAATATTCTTTCTGTCATTATGCTTCAAAGAGGTTTGAAATGAATGTGCTTATTTTATTAACACCACCCACAACTAATATTACGCCTCTTCCATTCCAAAACATCTCTGAGGATGGTTACTCATAAACAAATTACGTTGCTGTCACTCACTCTTACTTAACATTTTGCTAAAGAGCCAAAATCTGCAAAGAGCTGGAAAGTAATGTTTGGGATAGAATCCACAAAAATAGAAAGTTGTAGTACTAGTTCAAACATGAATGTCACGATCCTTGGTGTGACTCGGAAATTGAGCTAAAGGGACACCCTGACAGAACTCTTATTTCGGGAGAATTTGCTCACTTATGTGGCCCAAATTTTGACATACAGTGGTGTTCCAAATTTCACATGAAATCAACCGTAGTTTTGCCAGTATTCTGCATTTCCAAGTAATTTCAGTTGAAAAGATACATCCATGTTTCAAAATCTCTTTATATAAAAGAACTAAATTTTTCATTAGTAGCTAGGTGGTTGCTTAAGCACACAAAGTAGAACACCTGTTATTTTTAAGTTCACCTGCTTGATCAGATGAAGCACACTGCAAAATAATGTGTGGAAACACTGCATATAACAGGCAGTTTCTTTTTTTTATTCCAACTTATTACCAGAGGCACGAATCCAGAGTGTAAGTAAGGGCATATATCAGAATAGCATTTGCAGACAAAGATTAAGTGCAGGAGGTTTTGACATGTCAACAGTTATGGCACTGATATTTTTCAAAATATGTGTGGTCTCATCCCGGCATCCCCCTGCACCAGAGTGGATCATCAAGGAGGCTCTGATCCTGGTAGCTCCTGTTGCATACGCTATATTTAGTGCTTTCAACAACCTTGGTGGTAAAGAATACATCTGCACTATGCACACGTTCTTAGTTTGAGCTAATCTCAGTCAGTCCTTCAGGCTAAATAACAGAGTTCCCTGGTTTATCATGTGGGTTAGCATTTTAAATTCAGACCTACAGGGATTCTTGCACTGAACTTCATTTGTAACCTCAAGTTAAACCAAAGATGATTGGTCCCTAAAGGCACTCTGACCTCATTTGTCAACATGCATGGCCAGCCCAAATTAAGAAAGTTGCTTTTTTTGCATTATAGACAGACTCAAGAACAGAAGGATAGAGCTGCTTTGGTTGCCCCCAGGTGTGTGGTATGAGGACTCTAAGCATATGTATGAGACGCTGAAAAAAACTATGCCCATGCACGCAAATGCCATCAGTTTTGTATTATCCCTATCTGCCTTTATTAAGACTGAAGATTAATAATGTCCCAGCATACTTATGCCCACATTAGCTCTTTGTCAATCATTTTTGGTCTGGTAGGACATCACAGTGTGAGTGTACAGCCACGAGAATGCAGTTATGCTGCTTTCAAGCTTAAGCTATCTCTGAATGTTGTGTAGCCAGGGTGAATATGCCTGGTAGGAGCAGTCTGTCTCTGGGAAGAGCAATGGAGGAGATCCCTGCTCTTTTCTGGAGGCATTACCCACACTTTTCCTTTTTCTGGATTATCTCAGTGCCATCTTATTCAAATTCTAGAAAGCTAACCATAGATGAAAAGGGTTGACCTAGTTTTTGGGGTATAGAAGAAGTGTCTTGTTGGGAATAATAATAGTAGCCCAGCCTGTGGGGAGGAATGCCTGGCAGCTGGAGGAACTCCAAGGACAGCTACCCTTTGGTACTGCCACCATTGTGCATCAGTTTAAAAGATATTTTTTTGTGTGTTTCAGGTCATGCAAGACAAGATAATATGCCTTCCAAAGCGTGTGCAGCCTTGCCAGAACCAATCTAACAGTTCAAATGTGTTTAACACAATTCCAGATACAACCCCCCTTCCTCCGCCCAAGCCATCCACCCCTCCAGCTACAATTGAAATGAAAGGACTGAAGACTGATTTGGACCTTCAGCAGTACAGCTTTATAAATCAGGTGTGCTATGAGCGTGCTCTGCACTGGTATGCCAAGTATTTCCCTTACCTTGTCCTCATACACACACTGGTCTTTATGCTGTGTAGTAACTTCTGGTTCAAGTTCCCTGGATCGAGCTCCAAAATTGAACACTTCATTTCAATACTTGGGAAATGTTTTGATTCTCCCTGGACAACAAGAGCCTTATCCGAAGTGTCAGGAGAAGATTCTGAAGAGAAAGATAACAGGAAGAACAACATAAACAAGTCTAATACTATCCAGCCAAGCACTGAAGGCACTTTGGTCAAGACACAGTCTTTAAAATCAATCCCTGAGAAGTTAGTTGTGGATAAGGGAACCCCTGGGGCATTAGATAAGAAAGAAGGTGAACAGGCCAAAGCACTGTTTGAGAAGGTGAAGAAATTTAGACTGCATGTTGAGGAAGGTGATATACTCTATGTCATGTACGTTCGCCAAACTGTACTGAAGGTAATAAAATTCCTTATTATTATTGCTTACAACACAGCACTTGTCTCAGAAGTTAATTTTACAGTAGTCTGTAACGTTGATATTGAAGACATGACAGGATATAAGAATTTTTGCTGTAATCACACGATGGCACATCTGTTCTCTAAACTGTCTTACTGCTACCTGTGCTTTGTAAGTATCTATGGCCTCACATGCCTTTATACACTATACTGGTTGTTCTACCGTTCACTGAAAGAATATTCTTTTGAATACGTTCGTCAAGAGACTGGAATTGATGATATCCCAGATGTCAAGAATGACTTTGCTTTCATGCTTCATATGATCGATCAGTATGATCCTCTCTATTCTAAGCGGTTTGCTGTCTTCCTGTCTGAAGTCAGTGAAAATAAGCTGAAACAGCTGAACCTAAACAATGAGTGGACCGCAGATAAACTGCGACAGAGGCTGCAGACAAACTCCCATAGCCATTTGGAGCTACAGCTTTTCATGCTCTCTGGACTACCAGATACAGTTTTTGAAATTACTGAGCTGCAGTCATTAAAACTTGAAATAATTAATAACGTAATGATACCAGCAACCATTGCACAGTTGGACAATCTCCAGGAGCTCTCATTGCACCAGTGCTCTGTGAAGATCCACAGTGCCGCCTTAGCGTTTCTGAAGGAGAATCTCAAGATCTTGAGCGTCAAGTTTGATGACATCAGAGAACTTCCACACTGGATGTACGGACTCAGAAATTTGGAAGAGCTCTATTTAATTGGCTCCCTAAGTCATGATATTTCCAAAAACATTACACTGGAGTCTTTTCGGGAGCTTAAAAGCCTTAAAGTTCTTTACATAAAAAGTAATTTGTCCAAAATCCCACAATCTGCAGTCGATGTTTCAAGTCACCTGCAAAAATTGTGCATCCATAATGATGGAACTAAGTTAGTAATGCTGAACAACCTAAAGAAGATGGTCAACCTGACACAGCTGGAATTGGTTCATTGTGATTTAGAGCGCATACCTCACGCAGTCTTCAGCCTTCTCAGTCTTCAGGAATTGGATCTAAAGGAAAACAATCTCAAATCCATTGAAGAAATAGTAAGTTTCCAACATCTGCGAAAACTGACAATCCTAAAGCTGTGGTACAACAGCATAACCTACATCCCAGAGCATATAAAGAAACTCACTAGTCTTGAGCGGCTTTCCTTCAGCCATAACAAAATAGAGGTTCTTCCATCCCACCTGTTCCTATGCAACAAAATCAGATACTTGGATTTGTCTTACAATGACATTCGCTTTATCCCACCTGAAATAGGAGTTCTGCAGAGTTTACAATACTTTTCCATTACTTGCAACAAAGTGGAGAGCGTGCCAGATGAGCTCTACTTTTGCAAAAAACTGAAGACTCTGAAAATTGGGAAAAATAACTTGTCAGTCCTTTCACCTAAAATTGGTAATTTGGTGTTCCTCTCCAACTTGGATATTAAAGGCAATCACTTTGAAATCCTCCCACCTGAGCTCGGAGAATGTCGAGCTCTGAAGCGGACTGGTTTCATTGTAGAGGACACCTTGTTTGAAACGTTGCCTTCTGATGTCAGGGAACAAATGAAAGCCGAATAACTAACTTCCTCTCACTCACTCTTACAGAAATAAGGCTTCTACCAAATAGGCTGTAGGAAGTGCATACTCCAAATATGCATTTAGTTTGTCATTATTTTTTGCTTTTTCAGACAAATCCTTTCTGTACAAACAAATTTGGAGTAAGGAGTACATATATTTTTAAATAAAATTTTCTTGTATTTTTTCACTGTTTGAAGATATTTTTTAAGTTTATTTTGCCCTGAGGACAAGGGTGTCTGTAACTTAATTTTTACTGATAAAAGTAAATGATTTTATCTGCTGGTTTTTTTTTTTTTTCCTTTGCCTAATTCCAACAGGGGAAGTGTGTTTAAGCTGTATGCTTTGGGTTGCATAATTTGTCATATATTATTATATTGTCTTCCTGGTTATTGTAAATTCCTTAGGACATGGTCTTCAACAGGTGGTGCTGCAGGTGTTGAATGCTTTGTTTCCTCTTTTCTTCAGTGGCAGTAGAAGGTGTTCAACATCTAAGGAGATCAAATCTGGGTTGACCATCCTTTTTTATTTCTGACATGGTTTTCTCAGATGGTCAAAGCAAATAGAAAAGGTTCTTTTTGTATTTTAACGGGTCTGAGGGACCTTCAGGGTCTTTTCGCAAGTTCAGCGTAGCTGTGCGTTCGCACACCATACTGAGCAGGAGGCACTGACTGCCGTTTCTGCTCTGGTGCAGAAAGAGTAAGGTCACATTTCACAGAGGAGTCAGGACCAAAGTGACTCACACTGAAGATTTTCCAAACAGTGCAAAGGGACGCAGCTGCCCATTTGCTGCTAACTTGAATGGAAGGGGTGCAATGAACTCTCTGTGCTGGGAATGTCAACCCAGCAAGATGAAACTCTTGAAAAATCCCATTCCTCCACTAAACACCTCATCCCGCAGGGGAGAAAATGCCCTCCGCATCCCTCCGTTCGCATCCCCCCAAGAAGGGGCTGCTTGGCACCTTGCAGGAACAGCATCCAGAAAAAGTGCAATCGTGTTTAGTTTGTAAAGCTTCTGACAAGGACATAGCACCTGTTACGCTCCTGAATTGAGCCTGGGTATCATGTAACCAAGCTCAGCAGAAGAACAGGGCAGATTTGCAAAAATGAGATTAAATGAAAACACTAACTTCTCAAAAGTCTCAGCCTACCAGAGGACAGTGATGAAGGCTATGTTTTCATCTCCCAGCTAGTAATTAAATCAGAAATCATACAGTTGGAAGTCTGCTTTTTAAAATCATGTAATAATCTGTAATGATGTAATGCATCAGGCTGGGAACTTCATCCTCTGACGCCACATTCAGGTGTTTATTTAATCCAGCCATTTGCTTTCTTCTAGACAAGTTTGGCAGGTGTGAGATAACTCATGCTGCTCACAAGCTAATTTTAAGGTAATAAAAAAGAGCTGTATGATAGTAAACTATTCTGCTGGGAGGAGACCTCTTCATCCTATCCAACCACCCATATTCGAGTATGATGCAGGCACTGGATAAATACTTCGCAAGAATGTCTAGGAATAAGTACTTCTTTCTCTAGCAGGCAACGCTCTTC
>NW_010408795.1:8429-22274 GCF_000710305.1 Buceros rhinoceros silvestris | reverse complement strand
GCTCTTCCTGAGTTGCAGAGGTTGAGTTGCTATTGTTTAAACTTATGTAAAATAATTGTTTGATGACTGTCAGGTTGGTTGCTCTTAAATGTTTTCTAACTGCCGTTGTGTGTCTTGAGCTACAGTGAGTTCTTGAGCCTGGTACAAAAGCGTACTGTTGTTTTAAGAGTCTGACTTAGAAAGGTGGGGACACAAACTAAGATGAGAGTTTTCTCCCTAATCCAGGGTGTGCTGTGCTATCTGGTATCTGGGCTTGCTACAGCACCAAGTCAGACTTTTCGCTCTTGGCTGTCTTCTGGGGAAGATCCATGCGATTTTTCAAAAATGGATCAGGCATGTAGGAATTAAAGCGAACGTTTTTGAAGGAGTTTTAGTTCTATTAAAGGCCTATAACTGATGTAGCTATTGTGAGAGCTACTTTACTTGTGTGTGGAATGCACTTATTGGAACAGCTTGGCAGTATATATATTCTAAATATATTTCACTTTGATGTAATGTGAGGGAGAGAGATGTTTCATTGCTCGTATTAACCTAATTATGTAAACCAAAGTGCTGTTGTCCCTGATGAATGTAAACTGTTTAAAATATCCAAGTAATTGGTGGAGCTGTATAGTTCTCTTACTTAGATTTGAAATACGAGATTACATTTAAAGTTGAGGTTTTTTTAAATCTTCCTATTCCTTGATGTAGCATTTTAAATCCCTAATTTATTTTGTGTCTGTTGTTAATTAATTTGTATCTAATGTCTAATAACTACATGGGTAGTTTGTGTTCTGTTTTCTGAATGAAAGTTATGCACACCTCATAACTGAAGGTTGGAGACTTGTTCTACACCAGTTTTTGTACACGCATCACTGACGAGATGGGGGGGTTGTTGGTTACTGATTATACTTACACCAGTGCAACCCCTCATGTGGACACAGTTACATGAGTATAAAGTGCCTTGTGCTGGCGTATCTTTATTCACTTTGACAGGAGTGAACTATACCGGTCTAAGCACTTTCGCACTAATAACTGTATCTTCTCCAAGGGTTTGGTCTGCTGAGACAGTTTAGTCAATCTAACAGCTCACTGCCACCGAAAAGGGGCAGTTCCCTCCCTCCTCCTCCCATGCTCCCTATTCCTGCCAGTGTGTTCCAGCTGCTTCTCTTGTACCCTTTAGTGGTCTGGTGCTGTCTGATCCCTCCACAAATCAAATTTTTAAGCCAGTAGAAAACTAAGCCAGTTAAAACAAGGGATCAGCTGCTGGATCAGCTCTCCAAAGGATCAGATGGACACTGGGGTGGGAGTAGCAAGGGGACAGGACTCTGCAGCCAGGGTCCAGGCAAGGATGTGGTGGGAGAGGTCACTTTGGAGGTGCTGAGCTGCTAGGTCAGTTCATCATCTTGCCAAGCCGTGTGCTTGGAGAGCTGTGTTGTTCTATCGATAGCAGGTTTAGGCAGCGTGGCTTTTGTGGGTAGACAACCCTCAGGCTTGCAGTGAATGATAAAATATCATATTACTGTTAACTGCATAAACTTAATGAAATGAACTCAGGTAGCTGCACTATTGACTTTTCTAAATCTCTTACTGTCTACTCTGTGGGATATATTTTCCAAAACCGTATTACAGTATTTTAGAAATGCATCAGCTAAGAGAAGATTGTTTCCTAATTCTGTGTGACACCCAGGAAAATATGTAAAAGTGCCATATTTACCCAGTGATTCATGTACTGCTCACGTATATTCATATGCACTGCATACTAGACTTTTCTGTGACCTATAGCATTGACTTAGAATGGATGGACATTTTGTGGATAATACTTTAGGCATGGTTTATATATATACAAAGGTTTTATATAACTACTTACGTTAATCAGGTGCCTAACAAGTACAACAATTCCAGAATATAAGCAAGGCATTTTACATTATTTTTCAAAAACAATACAAATACTCCTTGGTAACGGAAGCAGAGATGACAAAGAGTGCATAAAACATCAGATGACAACTTTAATAGCACGTTAAGCCTGAAAAGGAAATCATTAGTGACCAAAATCTGGAGATGTGCATCTTCTCCTTTGTCAAAATTAGGAGGGATGTTTGTGTTGACCTCTTGCATCTAGCCCGTCCAACACTTTTGCAAATTCTGATTAGAAACCACCTCCTCCAAGTCTCATATCACATTCCTGGCACTTCCAATAATTCATGTGTTAAGTGGTGACAAGTCCTGTAAGAATGCCAAGGAAAAACTTTGACATTTGACCAAATGGATGAACTTAATTCTGTAGCACGACTCTAAATATGATAATAGACCTGCATAGTGTTACATCACAATATAATACACCCAGGAAAAAATGGAAATAAAATGCTCTTTTGTAAGAATGAACATTATCAGACTGCAATGTGATTATTTGTTTGGGAAACCTCTTGTTTCTGGATTACCTAAAAATCAAACATAACCATCTTTTGGGTTTGACGTCTTGGGAGGGAAGTCAGGAAAACATGCTTGAAAAAACATCATGAGACTTGACAGGATTTACAGCCACATGGTCTTGCTTCCTGTGCCTCCTTCCATCCCCTCACTCAGTGGCCAGCAAAGAAGCCACCCCCACGGGAGCAGCTCCCCCACCCCAGTCCCTGTGCTCTGCCAAGGCTCGTAGGAGATGTGGGGTCCCTGCCAGCCTGGGCTCCCGCACTGGCCCCCACGCAGCCAGGGGTGGGAGGGCTCTTGCTGCCCCCCGTCACGTGCCTGTGCTGCTAAGGGAAATGATGCTGTTTGCACTTGCATCTGACGTAACCCCCTATAAATCTCCCAACCAAAGGTGATGGGCTTGTGCTGACTGCAGTCGACATGAGACACTTTCCTCGTTTCTCCGCATCTTTAAGTTGGAAGCAATAATATGTTTCAGGGTTTTTTTCATACCGAGGCAACGCTGTCCTGCCGAGATGGAACAAGAAATGCTCTCTGTGGTCCAAGGGAGAGGAGGAGAGCAGTAAGCATAGCAGCCTAAGTCAGCTCTGCCTCTGGATAAGCTAAGCCCTGGCAGAAGGCTGGCACCAGGGACATGCTGCCTCTGGGGCACAGTGGGTCTTCTGGAGTAGAGGAAGCCTTGCTGATGACGCCTGCTCTTAACCTCTGGGCTGATCCATGTGAAGGTGCACAGGGCTGGGAAAGCTGGTCTGCTCCTCCAGCCCTGCTCCTTCCCACTGTCCCTACAGGAGATAGTATCTCAGGGCCGCACCCGGCGGGATGGGAAGATGGGAATCATGGTGCAGGCGAAACCACTGGGAGGATCCCTGGGGCAATGAGATCATGCTGCTGGAGCAGATGTCGCCCTGTATTAAGCGTGCTGGTGGCAGAAGTTCACGGCCTGAATTAGCTGAGTGCTGACAAACCTCTTCTTTCAGTTCCCTGAGTACGCGTGCTGGGGAGCGGAAGTTGACCAGAGCACATACCACGTCCCGAGAGTCCCCTGCCCTGCAGCCTGTGGGGCTCCCGGAGCACAACCCCATCAGCAGCGATGTCATCTGCTTACCTGCAAGCAGCAACACTTGGCACGTTTCGTCCTTCACTTCATGCCAAATAGCTACTGGGAATTCCCAATAACTGTGATAGTTTGCTTGCATGTTCTCATATGCATGGGTGATGGTAGGAAAACTCTACGTCTGTTCTCTTTTCTCCTTTGGAGCATACACGAAGCCCTGAAGATTCAGATGAAGTAGAAGTTTCTGTTTCCCTTTCTTTTTTCCATCTGTGAGTACCTCAGAAATGCCAAGGGTGGAAGTCTTCCCTGCTGCTGCCCTCATCCCCGTGAGCTGTGGGTGCGTGGAAGCAACATCCCGCAGGTGAAGGCCAGGGCCACCTCAGGAGCAGGGAGGCAGGAGTGGGTCTGCTGGGGGGGTGAGGAGGAGCCCCTCAGTCTCCTCCCTGCTGGGGCAGTGCCAGGGCAGTGCGGGCAGGCAGTGTCCCACTGGCAGGGCAGCTCAGCGTGGCATGTCTCTGCAGGTCCACTTCTACCCATGGGCCCTCGCGTGCACCAGGCTCAGCTCCCGATTTCCAGTCATGCATCCGGCCGCTCATCCTGTAGCACTGAGTGCAGAGGACCTGACAGACAAATCTGGGCTGGACCTGCCCTGTCCCCACCGGGATCAGAGAGGGCTGGTGTGCTGCGGGGGATCATGAGGTTTGGCAGATGTGCGATGGATGGCAATGGCCCTAGACCTTCCATACAAGGAAGCCCAGACCAGCATGAGGAGCTCACTCCAGTCCTCTGGCTCCAGGCACACATTTGAAGGAGCTTGTGCTGGCAGAGAAGTTGTGTCTTTATCACCGTCTCGATACGAAATAGTCTGTGTTGTGACTTGTCTGCAGCTGACAGCTCTGGCTCTGGCAAGTAAACTGTAAGGTTGCTTGTGGTGGTTGGTGGGGCTGTGCTGGGTCCTGTCTGCAGGGCTGTCTGCAGGTGGACAGGCCTGAAATGGAGCTGGCTTTCAGAGGAGGGCTTCTTCCACTTGATCCAGGCCAGGGCGGAACGGAGTGTGCCCAGAGGTTGTGCTTCCAATGAGAAAAGAAATGCAATAACATCAAGGAGTGCAACCATCATGGCCAGTGGGATTTGGTGGCTTTTGGCCAAGACCAGATTCCCAGGTACTACTGTGGGCAGCACTGGCAAGGTGTGCGATCCCAGGGCACGGAATGAAACATCTGCATTGCAGACAAGCTTGAACTGTTCTGCTACCAAGCAGGATTTTATCAGCTCATCCTCTCCTCTGCTGCCCAGGCTTATGAAGTTCCACCTAAACTAGGGGGCTTGGGTAGCACATCCAGCAGCATCCTGGATGTGGCAAGGTGGCAGTGGCATGGGCTTTGGGAACGCTAATGGCAAGATGGTGCTTCCTTCAAAACCAATGTCCACAGTGAGGCAGTGTCCCTTTACAGTGCTGCAATGTATAGCTCAGACTAAAGGTGACCCTTAGCTGCTGCAGGTGAACTGGAATTCCCCTAGGAACAAGAGAGAGGTGGCAAGGGAATTTAGGACTGCCAAATGCACAGAGGGTCCCCAGGCATGCCGAGATTTCAGTGAGGAGTCACTTGCTAGTGACCGTGTTGCTGCCAGCCTGGTGTGATACTGCAGTACGTGTGCTGACTTGATTTGTTGTGCTGTTACGTTGCTGGAGCAAGAGGGCTGCTAAGCTGTTGCTAGTCTGTTGGAGGTATTTTGTCACATGAATTTTATGGACTGTGGTAAATAAGTGGTGATGTTTTGCCGAATTAAAATTGAATTTAAATGTGACTGTTGTCTCTTGCCAGTTGGGGTTATGTGGCACTGTTAGACTGGCTTGCGGAGACTGCCTGCGGTTCTATTTATTTAGCAATTTATTTGTCAGAGCTGTGGCAGCCCGTTCCCTTGCTGTGAGCAGAGAGAAGTAGTTAAAGAAGCACAGAACTTCAGTGTAGTCGCAAGGTTACCCTCAGGAACAAGTTGCTGGCTAGAGCTAGGAGCTGAATGAGTTTTTTACAAGTCCAGAACAAGTTGCAAACAAAACCACAAGCGAAGTAATCCCCTCGGCAAAGAGTGACTTCAGGGAGCTGAAGTGTCAGGAGTGAATGCCAGCAGCACGAGCGCTGGTGAGATCTACAACCTCGTTTACCCTGTCTGTCCCTCTCCAGAGGCACACGGTGCTCTGCCGTGCAGAGGGACAGGCTCAGTGTGGTGGGGTGCAGGACAGCTGGAAGGAGCAGAGCTGCACCCCTCCTGTGTTTCAAAGGCGATGCCGGCCGTGAGGCATTTTTGCCCACCTGACTGCAGCATCCCTGCACTGGGTGTGACAAGCAGAAGACTGCCAGGTTCAAAGGGACAGATATGTTATTTTGTTTAAATACAAGAAATCTATTGCTACATCCTCACTGCGAGGTCTTAGTGTGCAACCTGTGGCATTTGATCTTTCTCCACCAGCATGTCAGAACCTGTACGTGGACTCTGAGTGGGATAAGACACGGTAGATAAATACAATTACAGCCGCGTTCCCAGCTGGCTCCTTGAAAACACAGTCTAACCTTTGTGGGGTTTTACCCCCCATTGCTTCAATGAGCTGAAAATCATCAACAAAGCCAAGGACCCAGATGTTTGTTTCAAACCAGAAAGCTTATGAATAGAAGAGAAAAGTAACTTTCTGGGCTAGTTAGCTTTGCAAAGCCTGGCACTTGTCTAGTGGAAAAGCAACTAAGTGGTCCTGCTGGTTCAGGGCAGGATCCGATGAGCAGGCAAAGCCGGCTCCTCCTGCCTGAGCAGCCCTTCCCGCGGGCTTGGCATGGACACGCTGATAAGCTGCGAGAGGAACTGCCAAGCACACACTTTGCGTTCGCCAGCAGTAAATTCTGCAGAAGTTTTGGAAGTGGAGAAGTTGTGAAACTGCTTCCAGACTGCTGATTGCTCCTGACATCAGGAACCAGATGCACAAGGGGCTTGACCTGCCTGGTGCCAACGTCTGGGCACCTCAGGCATCATTGCCCAGCTCTACTGCAGGAGCTGCGCCATTCACAACTCCTCCAGGGCTGTGAGACCCCTTTCTTAGCACCATAACCCACACCTTCCTGTAAGCACCCAGGTACTTGTGGGTGTTTTCTTCAGAGAAGTGAGGCTGGGACTTGGTGAGTGAGTAACTGGTGCATCAAAAGGAGCTTTCCGTGCACCTACTCATCAGTGGAGGTTGCGTAAATCTCCCAAAGCAAAAGATCTTTTGTGGGAAACCTGTGAAAAGTACCTGAAAGGAAAACTTGACACTCATCAAGCCTCTGAGGGGGGCAAATATAAGCTTGCAGGCCTGGAAAAAAGTGAGGTGATGAGGCAGGGAGCTGCTGTGTCCCATGGGGTGTGATGATACCCATGGGAGGGGTGGGGTAGGGGTACCAGGGAAGGTGCTGCTGGCCCTGATGCTGCAAGGGCACATTGAGTGCTCAGGGTTATGTAACATTCTCATGGACAGGGCAACAACAGCAAGCCAACCCTTTGTAGGAGAGTAAGGATTTTTGCTGTCAGTGTGGCCTGGGGAGCAAGGGACCAGTGAAAAGGTGTTTTGTTGGGACTTGGACTTCTCCTGGACTTGTGTTGACTCCGGCGGGGCTGGAGCTCTCGCTTGGCAGGGAGTGGGAAATGGAGGAAACAGATGTGTTGCTATGGCAATGCAGCGAGCAGCTGCCATCTGCACAAGCTTCCTTTTCTGCCGCTTTTCATCCTGTGCTGAGCGCCAGCATCAGGGACTGCGTGCCCTGGAAGGCCCATGGCCACCCACAGCCAGGTGGGCACCACTCACCTGGGCGAGGTGACAGCAGCACCCATACCAACAGCCAGACTGCAGCACGGGGCTCCCACTGCTGCCCTCAAACACCAGGTTTGCCATTAGGACACTTGGGGCTTTCGTTAAAAAAACGCTAAAGCCCAAGCCTGTGTTTACTTAAACTTTTTTTTTTTTCCAGCTTCGCAGCTCTGATTCCCATTAGGCAGGCTTCAAGAGTCCTCATTCATAAGGGTGCAAGAGGCTAAATCACACCCTCTGAGGAAAGTTACACATAAATATAAAAACACACCTAAAAAAATGTGTCTGCCCAAACGTGCACATTTCAGACCTGATTGCCTCTGTGTCCCAGGTCTTGAAAAGTATTTATAGATTTTTTTCTCCCCCCACCAGAAAAAAATCAGATTTCTTTAGTGGGCCTGTAGACAACCAAAACACTGAGTTTCCCAAAGCCAGTTGCCCCCTCATGCTCCCAGCATTGCCATGCATCATCTAACCAGAGAGGTCAAGAAGCCGTAAACACCAGGAACCGGGCCACGCGGCAGAGAGCAGGCGAGGCCGGTTGAGGTGCTCCCGGCATCACTGATAGGTCCCCTCTCCACTGCTGCAGGTGTGCCCAGTCCTGTCAGGAACCAGTCCTGTCTGCCTGAGTCCTCGGCCCAGGGTATTTTAAACAGGGAGAAATAATTGCTCTCTGAATGAATCAGTAGGCTGCAGGGGTCGGGTGTTCAGCGGAACAGTTAGGTCCCTCCGCCTCAGCCCCCTCGGATGGCACAGGCTTCAGTTCCCTTCTGCATCCTTTGGCTGGAGGGGGAAGCTGAACAGTAACAGTGATGTGATGCTCAATCCCAAGCAGCCAAAAGGAGGTGAGAAGGTTCCTACCCAAACGACTTACAGTCAGATACCACCATCCCTGGGTGTTCGAGGGTGCTTGATCCCAGCAGCTGCATGTAACCCTCTATAGAGCAGAGGCCAGCTGAAAAACTGTAGCCGGGATTTTGGCATGGTCTGAGACACCATACAAACAAAAGTGAGCAATGTCCCCCCAAGTCAGTCATTAATAACGTGGGGGGGGATGTTTTCCCTTGACAGCAGCACAGTCGAGCCTTAGCCTTATCTAAATCTCATTTAACGGGCTTTCCAAGAAAGTTTTAAGAAGTGACTGGAAACTGCATTGGAGTCCATCCATTTGAGCTGCAAGTTCACCCAGTACTTGCTTAGAAGTTATGCCCAAGAGCTCTGCCTGATGTACGAGCATGTTTTCCTTACACACTGCCTGCCTTGGCATTTTTCCATCGGAGATCACTCAGCTGCTGGGGATCTGTGATAATGATGGTTTGAAAACAAGGCCAGCAAGGAATTCAGACAGAGTACAAACAAATGGCCCAAAGCTGCCTCCACCTCAAGCGTATTTCCATTTTTCACACCCTTTTTCTCTACAGTGTAGAAGGCTCATAACACTCCATAAGAACATGTTTACTGTTGCTTCAGGCCTCCAAGGGCATCCTGCACTAAACCATCTCTCATACACAAGAAATGCTTCCAATTTTAAGAGACTTTAAAGTGAATTCCATTAATGCCACACTTCTATTAGCCCTGCAGCTCTCTCACTGGGTTTTGATCTTGTCTTTACATGTGCCTTGGATGCTTTGGTTGCCTTCCAAGATAGCAAGACTGATTCCCTGTTTTTTAATAACATGGTGTCCCTGAGCACTTTGTTTTCAGGTCTTTAATGTATTATTTGCCATGGGTGCACAGATAATGGAATAGATGCCAGATTTATTACACCTTATGGAGATTCTGTGAATTTTTTCCCTGTTGCAGTCCACATGAAGAAGTTTGTTTATTCTGCAAAACTTCAAAGCATTCAAATTGAAACATTTTCCTTTCCCTATTATGGCTGTGGAAGAGAAGTGAGACCTCAGGGCGTGGGCCTCTTCCACAGAGTCATGGATGGGCAGCAGATATTACAGAGACCGGGGGAAACGGAGGAAGCACCAAGCAACATCTTACAAGGGTAAAGGGTGGGGGATGAGGCGAGGCGCACACTGAGCAGTGCTGCCGTTGGAGACAGGAGGAGCTGAAAGGCCTCAGCCTCGCTCAGAGCTGGCTTGTGCGACCAGGAATGGGTGATGGTCTCTCTCCAGATTGTGACCCTTCTTGGGGTGAAAAAGCAGAATTTATTAAAGATGTCGCTGGGGACGGTCTTGGAGTAGCCTCTCTATTTCCCTTGCTGATTAATTCACTGGGCACACACCGAGCGTGATGCCAGGCATTTCCCCAGGAAGGGGTTTGTGTCTGGTCCCACGTGTGGGACACGCATGCCAGGAAGGCTCCCTGCAGTAGCCCCTGCCAAAGGCTCAAGCTAGACATCGAATCAGAGCCTGCAATTCAGCATTTCGCTCACTGCCCCGTGAACATCCACCCTGTGTGACTCTGCCATCTCCATCCTCACCTTTGGCATGGGGGAGCATTTAAGGGAGTTTGTCAAGCTGTCAAGAAGTGATGTGAAATATTCTGAGATCCCCAGGTGAAATTCATGGATAAAATAGGCTGTTATAGCTCTGCATCTCAGCAGACTTCCCTGAAACTGTCTCTCGTGACTACCTGTGCAGTAACACAGGGGTGTATGCACCAGCAGTGTTGGTAAGGGGGTCTTTCCACTTTCCATGCGCAACAGACCCTGATTTGATGCAGGTGACAGTTACATATACACCCGACAGTAATTAATCTGACTTGCCATGGTATGAAATATACTTCCATCTGTGGTGTGAAAATAATGTCTGCTCTTTCTCTACTGCTTTATACCTTACCGCCAGCACACACCCTCAGATGTGCCCGCGCTGTGGTGGCCAATCACAGTGATGGGAGGTAGGCTCCCCCAAGCTTCCCAGGCTGGGCAGGGGCTGGGTTCACCTGCCAAGTCCCTCTAGACTTTTTGGAGCTGAGTGAAGTTCCCAAGCTGGGTTGAAAAAGGGACTGACAGAGGCAGAGTGAAGCCAGTAGGTGACATAGCACAGCAGAAGCTCACAGCAGCATAGATGCACCCTGTGTCAGCAGCACACTGGTTTGTTTGCTCGCTTTTGGGCTTGGCTTGTCTTCCTGCAGCCTCTGCTGTTGAAATCCTGGCTGTGCCCACGCCCCAGCCTCACTGTGCCCGGCTCTGCACTGCACCATAGAGCTGCAGGGTTGTGGCCGGGTCCCATGGGGTGGGAGAACAGCAGCTGGCAGGGGCACAGAAAGCAGAGCAGGGCATTGAATGTGCTCCCAGGTGGCAGGGCTGTGTGGTTGTCTGGGGGCAGGTGTAAGCCCGGGCTTACACCCCTTAACGTGTCCCTGGCTGGCTGTGAGGAGCAGAGCAACCCCAGCCCCGGGGTGTGCACCAGGGAGGGCTGCAGGGACCTGGCTGCAAATGGCAGTGCTGGAAGCCTGGGTGGAAGAGGAAGGAGGTTTTCCTGCTGTTCTAGAATTCTGTTCTTTCTTCATAATTAAAATCTGATAGGTATCTGGGGGAAGCTCTCATCCTTGATGTCGTTCTCCTTAAATTCTTCTTTCTCCTCTCCGTCTGCTTTGAAAGGGGTTTTTTTTTTTTATTTCCTTGCCTGTTTCCCAAAGCTTCTCCCTTTCCTTGTTCCCCTGTCCTTGAGAGGAAAAAAAAAGTCCCTAAACCAAAACCACCAACAGAAAATTAAATAAATAACTCAGAGTTACAGGAAAAACTAGGCTATTTTTGCACTTCCTCTCCCTGACTTTATTTCTGGCTCCTTCATTGCCCAGTGTCTTCTCCTCCCACTTCCGGGCTTGGGCGTGCGCGCAGGCAAAGCTGGACAGTTGCAGCCAGGGTCCTGCTGGGACCCTGCCGGGGCACGCTAACCTTGCTACCTGCTTCACTGGTCAAGGTACTTTCCCCAGGGAGTGGGGAAAGGGAGACTTTTGCTGCTGTTAAAATGCAAAGGACATACCTTAGCTAGCCAGGAAATCCTCGCAGTCGCAGAGTACGTAAGAAGTAGCTCAAATGCTCACCAGATCAGAGCACCCAAAAAGCTATGTCATAAAAGCAGACCTATATGACATCACCTTAACAGGTGTGCTGAATTCACAGGCTGATAACATAAATACGAGCAACTATCAGGTCAGATGAGTATGTACTGTATTTCTTTCTCGGTGCTTGCCTGCATGGTTCTTTTTCCTGCTTTCGGCTTCTTTTTCCTGCAAAACCAGTTTTTTAGGCAAGATTATCATAGCTCATTCGATGAATGCCTCACGCCAGTTTGCTTTCTGCAGCTTCTTTGCATTTGGATCCTCTGCTAATAAACAGTCACTTCCTTTTACCTCCCTGTGGGAGTAGGAGAGCTCCAGGCAAAAGGGATTGAAAGCATCATCTCTCTCCTCTGCCGCTGAGCTGGAAAGAAAATCCTACTGCAAAGCCCACGGGACACAGTGCTCGTGGAAAACCTGGCTCAGATGAGGCCAGGAGTAGCACATGGATGAAATGATGCACAGAGGGACACAACTGGCTGCCAGAGGAGGGGCTGACCAGGGGGATGGCTTCTCCTCCAAAAGATGCTGGAGACATCTCATGCAACTCGTGGAGCTGTTTAGCCTGGAGAAAAGGAGGCTGAGGGGAGACTTCATTGCCCTCTACAACTACCTGAAAGGAGGGCGTAGCAAGGTTGGTGTCGGTCTCTTCCCCCAAGTAACAAGAGATAGAATGAGGCGGCCTCAAGTTGCCTCCCCCTGCAAGGGGAGGTTTAAGCTGGAAATTAGGAAAAATTTCTTCACAGAAAGGTTTGTAAAGCATTGGAACAGGCTGCCCAGAGAAGTGGTGGAGCCACCGTCCCTGGAGGTATTTAAAAGATGCGTAAATGTGGTACAGAGGGACATGGTTTAGAGGTGACCTGTCAGTGCTGGGTTAATAGTTGGACCTGATGATCTTAAAGGTCTCTTCCCACCAAAATTATTCCGTGATTCTGTAACTCTCCTCTTTGTGCACAGAGAGGAAGAAATCTCTAAGACTTCTCTGCCGGAAGTGATTCATGTAGCAGGAAGAAGGTGGATCTAAAAAGCAAACTACTAATCAGAACTAAAGGGTTGTCGCTTCCTCCTCCTTTGCTATACAGGACGAATATCAGAATTGAAAGGCAGCCTATTTTTTGTGAAACAAAATGCAAATAACTGGAGGGCTTCAAGTGCCTCATCTATTTATAATAAAGCCAGTGGGAGGTGTAATGTGCTTATTTTCCTAACACTTAATAAAATATTTGGCAAACAGAAGTGATAAAACCACTTATGTTAAAAATCTTACGCTTCCTCTTCTTCAATAAGCCTTTATGCGTAGGCTCTGCTCACCCTGGGAGACCATCAAGGGAGATTGGGAATTTGGAGAGTTGGAAGATAAACACACAAACAAAATCTCTGTGAACAAATCTTTCATGCCTTATTTCTTGTAATTAGAAGAAAATACCCCGTTTCGTCCAAGATAATTTCACATTAATTTAACCAGGATTCAAAGAAATAAAGAAAGGGAGAGGTCTTTAAAATTGCAGATCCTCTTCCACTTCAGTCAGCTGAGCTGCTGCCAGCGGAGCCATTCTCTGGGGGAGTTTCTGTGAGGAAGCCCCGAAACAGGCTGAATCTCTGCTTGGGCAAGGAGACATTTCTGATGAACATCTCCATTCACAGAACCCTATGAGCCACTTCAGGGTGTCTTTGAACAGACTGGGAAGAGGAGGATGTAGAGAATGGGGGAGGTGGTACGTTCCTCTAGACATTTCTTCCCTAAGGCCTTCTGTAGTAATGTAAAAATAAAGTTGAGGGTGTCTGAGATGTTCAGCCAGGTTGGAGGCCAGGCAGTGCAAGATCCAAAGGACAGGGGCTTGGTTTGCAGGCAGGCAGTGCCACTCACTCGTCCTTCGCCAGCCCCAGGTCCCCCTCAGGGCAGCATGAGGGCAGCACTAAGGGAGCTGTACTCATCCGAGCACTTGCTGCAGTACACAGCTGAGGGAAAATGGGACCTCGGAGAAAAGGACATGCATTTATTTATTTGCTTTTTTTTTTTGCATATATTTGAAATGTATGTAGGACTTCGAGCCTCAGAAGCAAGAAAAAGGATGAAAAGGATTTGAAAAGCCATGTTTCTAATACAAGTTGCACACGCATTTTCCTTCCCATATACTCCACAATAAGGCTTATGAAGACCAAGGGACTTTGCTCCAAAGGTGCTGAGGACTGTGGTGTTGCTCACTCTGCACAGGAGCCAGCTGTAGGACCAGCTGCGTTGGTGCAGATTAATTCAGGAAGCCAAAGCGGCAGGTGTGGGGCATTGGTCTGGGGTCAGCCCTGTGCTCAGATGGTTTCACCACAGCTAGGTACCAGTCCTCTGCTCAGCACAGCCTGCTGCAGTCCGTGCAGATGGGGCCCTTTGTGCCTGATGAGTGTTTTCGTGGAGGTGGTAGCTGTGCGCTCAGGATGAGCTCTGGGTCTCCATGCTGCTCTGGACTAAGGTATCCCATGACCCTGTTGCTGGATACTCTTCCCCTGTCTGTGGATCTCACCTTGCACTCACAGGCTC
>NW_010408795.1:6892-8313 GCF_000710305.1 Buceros rhinoceros silvestris | reverse complement strand
CTGGCCCTCACAGGCTCCTCCCCGCAGCCAGCAGCTCTGTTCCCCTGCCGCTGGCTGCCTTGAGTAAAAGGGCTTTGACCTTCGCTTGATTTTCTATAGGAAGCTAGAGCAGAAAATGGAGGATACAGTTCTAAGTCTGTGGTGCTGTTCATGGGGAAAGTTAATGTCCTACTGAGGAGGTGAAGGGAGACTGTGTGAGTGGGGTTTTGGTTGTTTTGCTGCTGTTGTTCATGTGCTGTGCTCCCTTAGGACGGTCTTTTCTGCTGGTCTTCCTTTAACCATTGGTTCCCACACTATTAAACATTTTTCTAAGGCAAAGGAGCTCCTTCTCAATGAGTTCCTTGAACTGCACAATGCTTGGAAACCTCAGAGAAATGTTGATGCCCTGAGGACAGGGAATTTTCAAAGCCCCTACGTAAGCAGCTGATTATCAAGACCTGGTGAGCTGTTTGTCTATATCCTGGTTTCTCTCACTCACCTGACATTTACCCACACTCTCTGTTGGTGTTACAGTGGCTGAAAGAGGCATCTGGTCTGTGTCAGCTTTTATCTGCCGTTTTTCTTCCTACTCTGCCTCATTATGTCTGCTCGCTAATTCAATTCAGATTTGAAAGGAAGTATATGAGAAATTAATTGGCAAGATACCAGCAGCTGCAGGAACTCCATGGGAGAAGAAATCCATGAACTTGTGGCAATGGGAAACCTAGACGTGACTGCAAATTACTTCAGAACACGTGAGTCTGAAAAAGTTTCTTGGAGAGGATCCAAGAAACTGGAGAGGAGTCAGGTCGAAATACCTGACAGTCAAGTGGCATTTGCCTTGTTCCTCTCAAGGCCGTAGGTAGACTTAGAGCAGAGGAAGGTACCTTGCAGCACGCGCTGGCAGGAAGACACAGAGGTTACACCACTACGTCAGACTCATTCAGAGTGGCATGGGAGCTGCCACCAAGACCCAAGGCATGGTGCCAGCAATGTTCCTGAACCCTGGGAGCACCCACGGCTAGCTCCTGGCTGCCTGCACTCCTCAGAGTCACCAGCCTGTGCCGTGGAGCAGGGATACATCTGTGAGGAGCTTGCCATGGCCATCCTTCACTCGGCTCCTGCAGGACAGTCAGGTCCAAGTCATTACGCACTTGGAGCGGTCTTACTACAGATACAGAGACAGCTCCAAAAGAGCACTCTGTCTAATGGCGGATTTGGGGGGGTGATGTCAGGATTAAACCCACAGCCACTTCCCCTGGAAGATCTGTGAGGTGGCTGTGATGACTCCCACGGCTCGGAAGAGTCCCCCCAGCCCCAGGGCACCGGGATGCTGGGGGCGCTGCATGCGTTGTGGCACAGCTGAAGGGTTATGCTGCCTTTATTCTTTGGTTTTTTTCTTTTCCTTTTATTGGTTTTATTTTGTTGTTTTCTCTGTTTGT
>NW_010408795.1:4394-6768 GCF_000710305.1 Buceros rhinoceros silvestris | reverse complement strand
GTGGGGGGGGGGGGGGTAGATTTGTTGTTGTTCTTGAGACAAGTGACATAAATATTCCCTAACACTAGGGAGCCACATCTGTTTTTTAAGACTAGTCATCTCTTACCAAAATGCTTAGGGCTGTTTCCTAAAAAACCTAAGCTTACACAGACCTCCTGCCTCTTGCTGGCAGCCACTGTTACCAGCTGGGACTCCCAGGCTGCCCTCAAGCCAGGGGACAGACTGGGGACGTCCCACAGAGGGGTGCCAGGGAGAGGGATGCCAGGCACAGCCCAAGTGACAACGGCCAGCACACAGAAAGCCTGCAGCTTTATCAAGCTGCTCAAGGTTACAGCTTCTGTGCTGCGGCTCTGCACAGAACGGGAAGAATGCTGCAGTCGAGAGAAATGCTGCTCTTTTCAACTGAGGTTTGTATTCGGGCAGAATGGAAAAAGCAGGTACCTGCAGGCTATCGGGATATGCTTATGCTGCCCAGAACTGCCGTACAAAGTGCTGGCAATGGGAGGTAAAGAGACTCTCTAAATAATTTGGCTGAAAATTAGCCCTAGGTCAGCCGTCCTTACAGTAGCCCTGCACCGTGATGCCATTGCAAATTGCTCTTTTTATCTTGCTGATTATAAAAGCAACAGCAAAGTTTTTCTTGATGTGTTGTGTTTGTTTTGGGGGTTTTTTTCTCAGAAGGGAAAAAAAAATGGACCAGTACTCTGCAGGCCTGTGGAGATAAGTGAATGTCCTTGGCCACAGAATGAATTATCTTCTGTTTTCTTTCTGAGGTCCTTTCCCTGGGGCACTCGTCCAGCTCAGCTGGTGAGATGCAGCGCGATGAGCTCTAGTACTATGTGTTAGACTTGCCAGGCGGTGAGTCAGTGAGGGCTGAGTATGGGGAAACTTCTCTCCTGAGCAACTCTTCCTGGCTGATGTACTAAAACAGGAGTCCTGACATGGAAGCTATCATGGCATGAGGCTTACAGCTCCTGGAAACCAGCTGGGCTCCAGATCTGGGCTGCAGAGCCACCAAACCCACAGCCCACATGGCATACCCGTGGTCCAGGACATCACTGCAGCTCCCTCCTCTCCCTGCAGATTTGTGGCAAGTGCCTTGGGATAATGGCAAGAGCAGAGGCAGCCAGGGCTTCACCAGAGGCTGTTCTACTGACCCAGGTGTCCAGGCAATTCCAGACCATACCAGCTGCTCTGTCTCACACTGGGAATCAGAATAAAGCAAGCTGCAGAGATTTTTAGACCTATATTGCCAAGCTCACCCTTCCATTCACCCTATGTACTGGATTTGCTCATGGTACAGGAAAGGGTGCTCAAGAACCGCCTTGTCGCAGCCCTGTGATGGCCAGGACCTGTGGCATCAGGGTTGGCTTAGGGGCTGCTCAGGGACAATGTGCGACTCCAGAGCAACAGGCTGGCCCCGGGCTCTGGGAAGGAGCCACTGGAATGAGAAAGTCATGGGACATCACGGGCACTGGGCACCCCCCTGGGGAAACAAAGATCATCAGGAACGAGCTGGACTCCTGCAGGCAGGAGTGAGATAGGTTTGGTGACAGGAGCCAGGTCAAGCTATTTCAGTGAGTGGCTCCATTTACAGGTTTATTTTGCTTTATGAATGTCAAATATGGGTTTATTGGGGTTTTTTCTTTGCCCTCTTGCTGTTGGGCATTGCCTCTGGGAATTACTTCGTTCAGGCCTGTCAAGGTGCCCAGTTGTAAGGAGAGCAAGAACAGAAAATTCCTTATAATTATATTTTCCAGGATATTAAAAGATTAATTTATTTCTGCTTGCAGAAATTGACCGAGCAGAAGCATGCTTTTATGTAAGAGGCAAAAAACTGGCTAATAGGAATTGTCTGCAAACGCCAGGGAATAAGGTCCCGTGCAGAGTGTTCTTTTTCAGGTGCACTACTGCAAATCTTCGGTAGATAAAGCATAGGGAGAAGGGGTTGCTAGGACTGCCAGCGCCGTGTATTTATCTACATCTGTAGAAACAGTCAAATGACTCTAATGTGATTGAAGAACAGAGGTCAGACCTGTTTTACAGTGACTTTGGACTGTAGAGGGAGAGAGACCTGGACTCCAGGCATCAATAAGGCAGTACAGATAACACAGCAGGGGCAAAAGAGAGATGTCCACAAGTCTTTAAAGAGTAGAAAAGGGAATTTCAAACAGACTCCTTGGAATGTAACTTGAAAAACTAGCAAGTAGAAAAAAAGGAAATGAAAATGCAAATATTTCCAGGTTTCCAGTTCTCTAAAAAATTGATGGTTGAAGTGTGTGATGAGCAGATACTTTCTCTGAAAAGCAGGCAAAATACTAAATCAAAGGAAAAGGAGAATGTATATACATATGTATACACTTTGAAAGCCTCC
>NW_010408795.1:0-4284 GCF_000710305.1 Buceros rhinoceros silvestris | reverse complement strand
CCTGCTGAATTATAAATACCTTTGAATCATAAAATACAGAGCCTGTCAGTGGTTTCTATCGAAGTTTGAACATGCAATTTCACTTGTTCACAGCACAGCCTGCGTGTGCCATCACGTTAAAACCAGAGAGAAGTAAGAAAGACACAGAAACATCCTGTAGGTAAAAAAACCTCACAAACCTGACTGACAGACTGCGTAATTATTAATGGGAATCTCAGCATGGATAGGCACACGGAGCAGACTCTTCTAAGAACCAGCTTTTATCACGCAGCAGTCAATAGATGATAGCAAGAGGTAAGGTTCCTCCCTGCCTTGGAAATGCGGGGAGGTTAAAACAGTGAAGGCTCATCTGTAACAGCCAGCAGCTGTCCCAGTGCAGTGCAGACACTGTGATGGGACCCTGTGACCCTTGGTCCGTCACGTGGAATGTACGTGAGTGAATAAGTTGTGTCAGATAGTTTTTCCCATCCATGCACACAGCTTGTTGTCAGCTGCTGTTACTTCAGGGTCCCAGGAAGGGTGTTGAGGTTGCTGAGGACCTCCTCCATGGTGAAGGATGCAGCATGGGAAGTCGTCCTACTGGTCTACAAAGGCTCCACTTATGGTTGCAGCGATAGCCCACCTGTGGGTTGATGTCCTGGCCAAGCCCCATCCTCAAGAAGGTGCCTGATGCCCCCGGCTGGAGCTGCCCCTGCTGCCTTCTGGCTTGCCTTGCTCCCTGTTTGGGGGGCATCCTGGCTCCCTGGCCTGGGACCCCCCTCCCCATGGCTCCCAGCTCCCAGGCAGCCCCTGGCCCCAGTGATCTGGAGGAACAGGGACCACAGGCAAGACAGTCTTGGGAACTGCAGGAAGCAAAGAAAACTTTCTGGCAAGAAATGTATGACTGAACCTCAGATCTTGACTGTTGTCTGTAAATCAGGGAGGAAAACCATGACAGAGCTGGAGGCAGCGTGTACAAAGGAGGAGGGAGGTACCACATCTGCAGGTGCAGCCTGAGGAGCATGGAGCTGTGCCCAGGAAGGAAGAAGAGCTATGAGCAGCTCAGCAAAGGTGGAGGAGGAAGCATCATTGACAGAAACAATGGCATGGATTCTTAGATCACTGAGTTGCAGGAAGACTTGGAGTCCAATTGAGCAGCCAGCAAAAAACAAAACAACAACAAAAAAGCCCCACATCAAAACAACCAGACCAAAAAACCAGGAGAAATTCAAATTAGAGCCTGATGAAAAACTGGAAAGCTTTCTGGAAGGAGGAAAAGGATGGCACTTTCTGAGAAAACAACTTTGAGGTCAAGGTGGACAACAACAGAGGCTTTCCAAAGCACTAGGAAAGCAATCCAGCTGAACCAGCAGAAAGCTTCTCTGCTGGACAATACACAGGAGCAGATCCAGGAGGCAAACCTCCACACATGGCAAAGGCAGGCAGAGACAGTTACACTGCTGTGAAAACACAAGGGACAAAGTAATTGTCTCCTAACCCTGTGGACACTTCTACATTACCAAGGCTGTGCAGCCCCAGTAAGCGGAAACCGGGTTGTTCAGTAATTATGTATCATAATTACCTGTAATCATATCATATGGGCATCTTTTATTGATTTTCATTGCTGCTAAAAAGGAAGTAGTGTGAGCTGAAGCCATTAATACAGGGAGATATCTGTGTGGATTTCTTGCAGCAATGCATGGAGATCTGAATAGAACTCTACAAAAGAAAAATCTTCCTGCTCTGGAGAGTGAGTGTATGTTTGTGATGCCCAGAAAGGCCTTGAGAGCAGCTGTCTGAAGGACTGGAAGGTCCACAGAAGAGGCTCATGCTGCAGCATGCCTTCAGAACTCCACAGTTAACTGGTCCAAATACTCCTGTGAGTGCATTTGCAGCAGCTAAAGAGATTTCCATCTGTTTAGTTTGTCTTCATGGATGCAAAGAGCAAATTAAACCCAGGTAATATTATCTGGGTTCGCTACACACCAGGTACAGAGTCAGCTGGTTTAAAGCAGTACCTTGAGGCCAGATTTCTTGCCTCTCCTGCTAGCAGTATGTGCCACTCAGAGCAAAGGCCTTTGATGTAGCCGTGCTGCCACCAGACCCGTGGTGGGTTAACCTGCAGGTTGTCTTCTTTGCACCACACCCATTTTTCGCAGGGAGGTAACTCCTGTTACCCTGTCCTGTGCCCAGGGCAGGCTGTGCTTTCACACCACGGCAGCCTGCCCGGCGCCGGCTGTGCGTGGTGGGCACCTTCCTGCCCCCTCGCCACTCAGCACGGTCCCTTCCACACCTGGCTATGCACAGCTGACAAGCTGATGGGAGGCTGGGGGGGATCTGGGGTTTGTTCGCCTAGGCCAGGTGCCAGAGCAGCAGGTGGCAGTGCTGGGGAAGGCGAAGGTTGCTCCTGGTTACGCGTGCCTAGTGAAGGCTGTCCGTGCCATTCCCTTTTAAAAACCTGGAGATACTTAAGCTGGAGCCTTGAGCGACACCAAAGAAGTCATCCAGAAGTACTGAGGCATCCAGCTGTCATCAAGAGGCAGACAGACATAGCTGAGGTGGGTGACGAGCAGAAGCAGAGTAATATGTGTGGGGAGACCTGGTCAGCAGTGGAGAGTGATACTAATAAAACATCGTAGTAAAAAGGTGTAGGTATGTAGCACTTCATCATGGCATGCTCTTGCTCAGCAGGTGAGTGCTGTCTCAGATCCTTCATGCAGCACCAGACTGGGAAATGCTGCTCTGTTCAGTCACAGCAAACCTGCCTTTGATAGCATGGAGGAGCACCCAGTTTTCACCTCTCTCCTTGGAAGGCATCGGTATGGAGAGATCCTAGAGACAGAAAACAGATGATCTAGGAAAGAATCACTGGGAAAGAATCATAGTACTTGCTCATGCTTTTTTCCCCTCTCCTCTCTGCTGGATCTCTGAATTAACCATCTTTTGTTCTCCATTCCCATCTCTAGGACTGCAGGTTTCTGGTATATCCTTAGGTGTCCTCTCTGCTCTCTAGCTGCTGCTCCTGTGTGGACCAGTCTCCTGAGGGCCTACGCTGCGTCTGGCAGCTCTGCAGTCTCAGAAACCTTGGGGTGTCTAAAGTGGTGGGTAGGCAAATTGTGTCCCACTTACCTCAGCTGCTACTGCCAGCTCCTACTCCGCTTCCTGCGGGCCCTTCCTGTCTTACTCTTTGGCTTCCTTTCAGACCTCGGTGGCATACCAAGAAGTTGCAAATGATCTCCAAAACCTCAAGCGTTTTGCTAGAGTTTTGGCTGCCTCCAGAGTCCACATCAAAGCCACACCTAGTGAGCAGTGAAGCAAGTGGAGAGGGCTGATGATGCTCGGTCTGAGCGCTGCATGGCTTGCTGTGACACTGGGAGACCATCTCCTCCCTCTCCTCAAAAGTGAAGCATGTTCAATAGGATAAAGAATTTCATGTGTTAGTGGATTCGTCTGCCCAGCACAAGCAGTGTTTGCTAGCACTGGCAGGTGAGGGCATGGCATGGTGTCTCTTCTTTGCTTCCACTCGTTATCCAGCCCCCCCAAATGCTATACATCCAGTGGCGGATCTCCCACGAGGAAGAGAAGTCCTTGCAACTTCCTTCATCTCTAATTTCAGGACAAATCCATGAAATACATGCAAGTTGGTTCTTTTTTTCCTGTGTCTTTCCTTCTCCCTTCCTTCCCTGCTAGTCTCTTCAAATATTCAGGTGTGTAGTGCTTTCCTGACCACAAAAGTCAGTCAGAAGTTAAAAACCTGATACCACTCTGAAGTTCATTCTTGGGGTGGGTATAAACCAGACAGTGCTTTAACAACAAAGGACGTTTTCTCCTGTGGTTGCCTCTCTTATAGGTAATGGAACAGGGAAGTGTTGCCCTTTTCCAGAGCATTCTCAGGAATCCTTGGAGTAGCAATGAAGGTCCCGGAGAGCAGTGCCAGGCTGAGCTTCAAAGGTCTAAAGCCCTGCCTGCCCGTGACGGAAGGGGGCTGCGCTGGGGCTGGTACCTGTGCCAGTAGCAGTGTCTAACCCCCAGGTAAAGCCTAACTCCGCGTTTCCCGTGTGCGGACCCACGGCAGTCTAGGGCACAGCCCCTTTGTCCGCTCTGACCTTGTTACCCGCGCTGGAGCGAGCCGCGGGGGCAAAGCGGCCCGAGGGGCCCCTGCAGGCAGGGCAGGCTGTGAGCGAGGGCAGCTCTGCAAGCACGGGGTGGGGGGCATCTTGCTGGGTGCCAGCACTGGCCTTTGCCGCCGCGACGTTCACCTCGCACAGCCCCTGGGTGCTTCCTCTCGACGGACCGCCCCGGGCC
>NW_010408794.1:0-1815 GCF_000710305.1 Buceros rhinoceros silvestris | reverse complement strand
TGTGTTAGCTTAATATTTTGATATTTTAGGACCTACTAAGAGGTGTAGGCAGGAGGCAAATGGCACATTATTATGAGCTAGTTTTAGAGAAAGAATTTGGATCAAATATATATATTTTTATTTGCCAAGAACAATGTGAAGTGGATTGAATTAGAGATTTTCTCTTCTTGAATTGTTCTACAAAGAAAAGATGGATTGTGATGCATTTGATATAACACAATTTCTCAAGGAAATTCCTTTTCAAGTTGCACTGAAATCAGGGCATTTGTTTTGAAACAGACACTCTATAGCTAAACCTACTGATGAAACCCAGACACACATATGCCCCTTAAGAGGAAGCTGGAGTTTGAAAAAAATGTTCCAAATACCTTTGTTAGCTTTGTTAGTCAACAGACTTCTTCAGCAGATTTATAAGAATTAACTGCAATAATTCCCACTATGTCCTTAGAAACATTAGTGTGTGCTATGAAGCACAACTGACAGTTAAATTTCTGGTGAATACGCTTCTTTAAAGGAGGAGGAGTTTCTGAGGAAGTGTTACTTTGCACAGATCGCATAAGCATATGTTATTGATAATTGCCAAAAATTGTTGGTGAGAGAATAATCACATTATGCATTCCAAGCAACTGAGATGCTAATTAGAACACATGTAATTAGGAGCCTAAATTCATATGAACCAAATGGCAAGATACGAGTGATTCAAAGCACCTGAATCGCCTGCCCACTCACATCCCTCCCCTTACTTTCTGCTTTTACATTGAAAAGTATCAGAAGTCTGTTCAGCGTTCCCCTTCTCGTGGCAGAAGACTCATTCTGATGACACTGGTCTTATGAAGTACCAGAGGGTGCTATGCTGGGTTTGGAAGAATCTCATGCAACACATCTCTGACTTGCTCACTCCATGCCATTCCTTTCCTTTGCAGAGGAACTTAAGGGCTCCATTAACTTCCATGACATCTATTGTACAAGTAAAGAATATGAGCATGTGGCTGGGATTTCTTTTCTCATACTTGCTGCTGGATGATGGCCCTGTTAAGTCACAAGGCACAAAGACCATACATTTTGGTCAATATAAAGAAAGCCCTTAGCAACACAGCTATCCCCAATTCTGCACTCTAAAGTGGTCCAGACTTGGATAGAAGTTTGGGGGCTGTTCTCCCAACATCCAGAACAGGCTATGACTGTATTAACAAATGATTTTGGTCAAGAGGAAGAGATCTGTATAATGAAACAGCAAATGCTGAGTACCTTGTGTCAACCTTAAATGCATTTGAAGGATTTTTACCTCACTCTTGCTCTAGTCTAATGTAGCCTAGAGCCAAATGTACATTAGTCGCTGGAACATGCTAGGTATGGCCCTGTAGCACTTCCTCTAATTCAGTTCAATCCAAAGAAAACTAGTTCATATCCTACAAGACCTCTCCTCAGTGCAAGAAAAACAACAAGGCGTATGAGCAGGAGATTTGCTTCAAAAATACACTCCTGAACAAGATTGCTAGTGAAGATGCAGCTGCAGCATTTGTGTTGATGGCATATTCTGGCTGCTCAGGGAAGGGTCATGTGTGCAGGAGAGATGTAGTGCCTTGTCTGCTCTCTTTGGGCATCTCTGCTGCTCATTTAGTGGAAATTGAGCTCTCATGTTTTCTGGATTGAGCAAACTGCCAGCCCAAATGGTTGATTTTGGCTGTGAAGAAAATATTTATGGCCTCTTCATCCTTTCTCTGACTCCATGGTGAGATGGTAGCAAGCTAAAGAGAAAGAATTTACAAATATTACTTTGGAAGGCATGGGAAGAGCAAGACTTGTGAATTATTA
>NW_010408793.1:37670-40450 GCF_000710305.1 Buceros rhinoceros silvestris | reverse complement strand
ATAATATTAATATATAATATATACAATGATGTAGCAATAATATAGGCTATTATGCATACAGTAATAGTATAAAATCATGAAGGGTAATACGATGCTTCCTTTTCTTTGGTACTGTCCAAATTCTTTTAGCTCAAATACAGTTTTGCTGTTTGCAAGCAGTTCTCAGATATGTAGCTGCTTTTACCCCTTTGTAGCTTTCTTGTATTTTTTTCCATTTCTGTTTTATGAGTGTTTAGTTTGGGGGTTTTTTTGTTGACAAAAACTAACAGTATAGTTGAATCTAACCTTTTGGTAGCATCCAAAAACATTAGGCTTTTTTATTACTAGGGCTTCTCCCTCAGCTCTAGGATCTTAACTTTACCTCTCATTCGATATGGTCTTTCACTTATTTTTAAAGTGTGGTAAATGACATTACTGCTTGGAATAACCTCGTGTTTCAGCAGCTGTGATTTTTCACATTTCACTTTCTGTATTGAAAGAAGTTGGGCTTTAGGCATTTCAAATTGTACCAGTCTCAGCTGTACCAATGCAACACCTCGAGATCCATTCTCACATGCGTGAAAATTCTGAGACAGGCAGAGCTTTGAGAGGATCAGCCCCTACCTTTTTCCTCCTCAATGCGGGTGGGCAGACCACAAACTCCCAGAGGAATTTGAATCTCATAAGCAAATGTTTTATCCAAACAAACTAGAATTACTAACTTTTTAAATAGAAAAACTACAATTCAGTGAGTGACACTGTTGTCTTCTACCTGCTGTGTGTTTGCAGTGTGGGGCCTGTTCTTCAAGTATGATTTCATCCTGTAGCTTTCATTGTCTTTCTCTTGACTGCGCCAACTGCACAGTGCCCTCTGACAACATCTGTGCTGGTGAACAAAAGCAGGGGCTCATAGAATGGAGTGCAGTGCTCTATTCTGTTTGTTACATACTTCCCAGTGCTTCAGTCTACCTCAGTTTCTTCTCCCAGGAAATCCTGGTCACAGCTTGGGTGGTAGCCTGTGCCAGTGATTATTCCCACATGTCATTTTCAGTGCCATCACATTGCTGGGAGAGAAGAGTCCATTTAGTCTGAAGTCAGCTAGGCTTTGGTGTTTGGCCTGCAGGCAAGAAAATCATTCATAATCTGGTTTGTTTACTAGCCACTGTCTCTTAGGAAAGCTGCTTCTTTTGGGTGCTTTATGCCGTGTCAGCAACACTCTCATCTTAATAGTCTGTGCTTGCATTTCAGCATTGTGCTGCTGGTTGAATCATTTTTCTGCCAGCTTCTTGCCCCATTGTTTTGCACATCTCCTCTCCTAGGAGAGCACTCTCCTCCTCTATCTAAACGGTTCCATCAGACACAGAGGAAAGTACTTGTCCTCCCTGCTATCCCTCTATATCCTTTTAGTAATATTCAGGAAACTGCAAATAAGAAGCAACAGTCAGTTGCTGTGAGTTCTGCTCCTCATTTTCCTTCATGACCATCTTTAGTAGCACCTTCAAAAAGTTCTGGAACAACACAAGGCTTAAAATGCTCAAAATGTGTTTTGGTTTATATTTGCATTACAGAAGCATTCATCTGGGATTTAATGTTACAGGAATGCTTGCAAAGGCTGTATCTTTTTTTTAGGCAATAAGATGTTAAAATCAGGAAAAATAAAGGAAAACATCTGAAATGTGAAAAAAGGAGATATATATGGAGGTAGATAGATAATTTTAATGCCTATTAGGTTCAGGTGCTAATGTTTGTCCCTCAAACTAGCTCTGATTATTTGGGCGCTTCTTAAAGATATTGAAGGAAATTTTTGAAGACAGGATAGTAGTAAACGAACAGGCAATCTCTCAGAATGATTAAGTTTCTTATGAACATGAAATATTCTGAATCCTTTTATCACTACATGGTATAAAGAGTACAGGTTAAAAGTTTAAGATGTATTACAGCAAATGAAAGAAACGTTTTCAGAGGTCTTTGATATCTTTTATTTTCAGTGCTGAAATCCTTCCTTCCTACGAAGATACCGTTATAGCTATTTCAGAAATTTATTTTAACAGTAGCATAACATAACTTTTGTATGATATTCTTTCTACTGTTTGATTTTTTTGCTTCCAGTTTTGAACATATTATACAGTCTGCCTGCTTCTATGAACAAGTTAAAAGGCAAAAAAGAAAAATTCCTTTGTTGCAGAATTGTGCAATTTTGAAAGTTATTTGGAAGAAAACCATTCCAGTAAAATGTCCAATTTTTTTTAAGTAGACATTAATGGGATTTCTATATTTCAGCTTGTCTGGTTCCAGTTAAGCAGCCTCCTGTAAGCAAGACAACAATTGTGATTTTAGAAAATCTGGAGAGAGCTTCTTTATCTGAATTACTAGGAGATTTTCTGGCACCTCTTGAGAATCGGAGTTCAGAAAATCCTTGCACTATTCAGAGAGGTATTTAAAGAATTTGGGTTGGGGAAATGTTTTTTACTACAGTACACTTATATTATAATACATGACAAACAGGGAACAGGAGAAAAATGTAATTTGTTCAGGTTTTATATTTTATTGCAAACAGTTGGTTTTAACCAAATATAGCATGGTCTAAGGCTAATTTTTGGTGGGTTTCTTTTCTTTCTAATTATGTCACTGTTTCTTGCTTTTATATGAAATCATGATAAAGCTTTGAGTATTTCAGTAAAATGTTTTATGGTTCTTTTTTAGCAAATGGAATTTCTGGTGCCTTTTACTTTCATGAGAACTGCTTTTTACTGGGGACAATTGCAAAGGGTCATCTTCATGGCTCTGACCTGCTGGTTCAG
>NW_010408793.1:31389-37584 GCF_000710305.1 Buceros rhinoceros silvestris | reverse complement strand
TTCAGCAGCACTTCCGTTGGGTTCAACTTAGGTGGGATGGGGAACCAATGCGCGGTTTGCTTCAAAGGTTTTTAAGAAGAAAAGTTATAAACAAGGTAAGAACTTGAATCAGCTTCAGCAATTTTGTTCATCATCAGGTCTGTGAAATATGTTCGGTGATAATGTTAAGAGCTGAGCAGATAACTAAGTTGTTTCAGGAAAAATGCATTAATTTCTGGGAAAATAGAGGCTGTGTATCTGTAAATGTCACGCTTGGCCTCATATAGGAAGGTGTGAGGCCATGGCTTATTAGCATAAACACACAGGTTGGCTGCAAATAACAATACTGTAGATACTTGCTTAGCCACTGTATGAAAACAGCCTTTAGTAATTTTTTTCATCTCCCGTGTGAGCACAAAAGTAAGAATCTGTTCAGCAAATGTAAAATCCCTTTCTCAAGGAATTTGTTCTATATATCTAAAATAAGATAGTTATATGTCTTGTGTGTATTGTCTATTGTTTTAAACAGCAAAAAGAGATTTTATGAGGGGTGAAAATACACCAGTAGGGAAGTTGTTTTGAGCCAACAGGCCTGCTGAAACTGGAACAAAAATCCTAAAGAGAATAGAGATGGGATGTCTGTTTTAACATGAATAAATAAATGGAGGACGGGAAATGAAAAGAGAGATGTGGGCAAAAGCAGAATTGTGGAATTTTGGAAGTTATTTGGAAGAAAACCATTCCTGTGTGTTAGCTGCTATTGCAGACAGTCAGGCAGTGTTGGACATTATGGGAGGGAGTTTAATCGAAACAGCTGCAAAGGAAAATAATCTTGGCAGCAGGGTTTTTGAACAGACTTAAAAAGGGAGATTGTTCTGGTAATAGAAAAAACTGTCAGTAGTAAAAAGTCCTGGTCTGGGACAACAGATCTACTGTTGGTTCAGAGTGTTCAGCTGTATGTATCTTGGTTATCCTTGGAGATGTCATCTCCTGTACCCTGTGCCACAATTCTCATCTATAAAAGCTTACTGATTCAAAGAGATCCCAAAGAGGAAATGTGTGGTAACTGAACCTTTCAGTTATGATAATGAGGAAATTTAGAAACATTCCTAGGTATTCTTTAATAGCAAGAACAGGAATACAGAATATATATATATAAAAAATAAGAATGTTAAATATACAAATGAAAGTCTTAATAGATTACTTAATTACTTTTTTCAGGTGCATAGTTATAAATAAGCACTTTTTTCTGTGTGAATGTTTCCCTTTTGGTTTTTTAAAATCTTTGAGTCCTTACAGACATAGTAGGCTGGAACCTTTATGAGTAAATATCTGGTTGATGGTGTGAGTGGTTTCCAGAATCCTTGCAATGGGTGGGGAGGGCAGCAGTTCTCTGTAGGTAAATAGGTAGGTTGGTTGAAGCTGGTATCTTGCCGAAACACTACAGTGCTGGAATGAGGTATGGAGGACAGTGCAATAGAAGTATGTAGCAGAATTCTCCTCCATTCTCTTGAGGAGAAAGATTGTATTCTCAAGCCTACACTGAAGAATATATAGTGATCTAAGCACCTTTATAGAAGGACAAAAACACTCTGATTGCAGATGATTCAAGATCAAAGAGAAGGACTGTCTTCAGCTGAGCACAAGGCCAAGAAATACAACAACAGACAGTTGCAGTAGTAGTGGTATTCTGACTTGTTCACAGACAAAGGCTAGATCAATCCTACCCTGCCAAACTTCTTAGGCTACCAGAACTTGCAGCATCATGTAACAGATGTCATTTTCATGCTATTTTGTTTAGGCTTAAAAACCATCCTTAGTCTCATAGGCTGGAGTTTAACAATGTAACAGGTTCCTACCTCTGACTGAAGTTGAACAAAACTGGGGTAGTAATATCGTTAAGTTTATTTTCTTTAAAACATATATGCAGATGGTGACTATTTGGAGAAAAAAAGCCGTGTGTCTTCCTGTATCTTTCCTAGTTAAATAATGAAAATGTCCAGTGTGCTAGTCCATTTTTTTCTTGTAATACATACATGTGCTGTATGCAAAATCAAATGCCAGTTGGTGTGGGGCTTAAAATAGTGGATTCCAGAGTTAACATGGAAGAAAGATTAATCTGTTACAAAAATCTAAGAGGAAATAAAAGCACATTTATTGTTTGAACAATGGAGCATTTCAAAGATCCTTGCTCTGTATTTTGATAGCTTGTTTGTGCCTTAATAATCATGTTTTCAGATGAAAAGCTCTTTTCCCTTTATTTTGGACTATTAGGATATATGGGAACAGTTTAAATGTTTTTCTACATTAACTCTGTGGGGTTCACCTGTAGACTGTGTCAAGAGACTGTGGTTTGAGTGCTGGCAAACACTATCCCTAGTGCATCTGTTAATACCTCCTTTAATTCAAACTGTTCAAGAGGATAATCCTAGGATTAGGACGATGAAAACTGTAATTTGGAGTCAGACGAAATAGAAGGTTTTTCTGGCACCAAGTAATTTGCCTTTAATAAGGCATACTAAAAAAACGTACATCTTAAAGGAAGGCATCTTTCCTTCATTGCTACTAAATCTAAAATCAGTACAGAAATCCACTGAGAACATGCCTGGGTCAGACATTCCTGTTCAGTGTGACTGTGTGTTCTTTTATATGCCTTATCCTCTGCAGTGTGTATCATATAAATATGGTAGGTGTCTCTTGTCATCCTAATCTTAAACACAGAAAAAACACTGCTGCCAAACTCATGTCTCAGTTTCCCACAAGAAAGAAGAGGCATGTGAATTTATGAATAAGGTTATATATTTTATTAGGGAAATAAGTTTTACTACAACAAGATTTCAATATAATCCATAAAAAGGTGTGACCAGTTTTTGACTGTTCCTGAGTTTTGTAATGGCAATATACCAAGACAAAAGACAAAACAGGCCTTCTTGGGGTTTCAAGGAAGGTGTTTGCAGCTGTGGTCTTATGTCAAACATCTTTTCTCTCTGCAGTTCAGAGGCAAACTACCTCCTCCATGTGATCCTGTGTGCAAGATCATAGACTGGATTCTTGCTGTTTGGCACCAGCTGAACTCTTGTTTATCACGTCTAGGAGCACCTGAAGCACTCATGGGGCCAAAACATTTCTTCTCTTGTCCTGTTGTGCCAGGGCATGGCCAAGCAACCGTGAAGTAAGATTTCTGTTTCCTGTCGGACACTGTTCAGTGCCAACTAGACACTTTTTACAAATGCAGTAGGTTATGTTTTTTCCAAAACCCATCTGACTCAGCAACCTTGAAAGTATTTTAGCAGAAGTTATTGAATATTATTGAAAGTTTTAAATTTTTGTTTGATACTTAATTTCTAGAAGGCCAATTCTGAAAGGCACAAGTGGGAACTAGGTGTCTAACACTGGTCGAAAGTCAGGTGGTTTCAGTCATTTTCTGATACAGAGGCTGCAAAGTATTACTTGTGCTGGAAAGGGTAATATTGCTCAACCCTCTATAGGTTTTGTTCTTCATTTTAAGACAGCACTGTAAAGAAAGCTGTTCGGTAGTGCACAGATCAAAATAAGATTCAAGAATTCTGAGCTTGAAAAGTTGGTAAACTTTCCTTTTGAAGTTGTATATGAGGGAAATTTACAGAATAATTTCTCACTCTTTTAATAGCTGGTATAATTTTCAAACATACATACAATTTCACAGATGTATTAGCTTAGTAAATAAGGCAGTTATATACATTTAGCTATACATATGGTTAGATGTCCAGTAACATGAGAGAAGAATGATGAAAATTTTGCCTTTTCTTGCCTACAGTTGCATGAACATTTGCTCACATTCCAACTGCTCTGCTAACAAGTGATACAAGAAATACTTACAGAATTTTAAAATATGTTAATTCCATGCTAAGATGTTGCTTGGCTGTATTAGAAAGGTAATGAGCCCCTAATTAAGATGCAAACTTCTTCAGAATTGAAATAGTAACATTTGTTTTTGGAGATGCGACGTTAAAGTTCTCACCCTGCTTCATAGCATTCTCCTGATTTGCCATTTCTGACTTTTCTCTCATGTACTAGTTTCTGCTGACCTTTCTTCCAGGGTCCTTTGCTTAGTGTCTGCACCAGCTTTCTCATCTTCTGTTCTGTGAGCAGATCTTGATACGTATTGCTTGATCATTTTCCTCTTCTTTCCTAAAAGGACAGATTATCTAATAGAGTATCAAAGTCTCAATGTGGATGTAGTATTGACTTGAAATTTTACAGGTGCTGTGAAATAAAAAAAGAATAAAGTATACTACATGTGTCCTGTCTCCCTCTTGAATCATGTCCTCTAAAGTGTCTTAATTTTTTTATTGCAATGGCATTAGTAGAGGGCAGAAAAACTATTCTTTATGTCCCTTAATTATGCATTTCTGAGTTTGGTTTTCTCTAAGTGTGACTTTGACTGGATTCACAATGCTTTATTTTGAGCACTGCCTCAAAATGTCTTTTATAGTAGCAATATGCCATCTGACTTCTCATTTTAATTTAAATATGTCCACTAATAAACAATTTAAAACCACAGCTCCACTGAGCACTTACTGAACACTTTTAGTTTAGCAGCATGATGGCTAACAGTGTGATCATATAACCAGCTTTAATAGCTTTAATTAGCAGCTTACTGGTTGCTGTTATTTCAATCATCTAATTAACCGCTCCTGTCTGCTTGCCCCTCCTCTCTGCTGTGCTATTCTGTTGCTTTTTGCATTTATTAAAGCTTCACTGCGTCAGGTCACTTTGTTAAGACAGTAGACAGCTATCTGGGCTGAGTGTTAGCATGAGGCAAGTGGTAGAAGCAGGCTGCTGGGAAGGGGGAAAGGAGGCGTGACAGGGAATTGTTCCCTGCTCTGTATTGTTTTGTGTAGCTTCACATGTTTTGGAGAGTAGAGTGAACAAGTGAGGAAAATTTTAGCTTCATTTTTTCTTGTTTTTGCTCTAGGGAATTAAAGATTATGTTCCAACAGAAAAGAGTTTCACTTTACAGCTGTTTTTCAGTGCCAGGCAGGGTGCTACACCTTTCCTAAGTATCAGCTATATCAAAGAACTGGGGACTCAATCAAGGTGAGCACAAACATAAGACTGAATCTAAACACCAGACTGGAATTTTATTTAGAGAGGATGGCATTGTACAGCCCGTCAGTTGTTAACTGTTAGATTAGAACGGGCTCAATTAGTTTTATCTTTGTAGCATTCATTTCTGACCATTTATACTAGCAGTATTGCAAAATGTCAAAAGCTTGCACAGGCAGAAATGGAGAGAGAGAGAGTTCTTTGTCACCAAAATGAAAGCACTTGTTTATTTTGTTAGCTTAAGTCAGCTAGCAGAGGCGGGCTGTATCTCTATGGAATGGTATCTGCCCCATTATGCTAATGAAGCTTCGAGGAACATCCTCAACATGCATTTTACGTCTTGTTTTAACAAATGTACTACTAATTTTTCTTAAGTAATGTAACTTTTATCAAGTTTTTACCACCACTTTGTATCATTAAAACTCAATTTTATGCTTCATAATTAACAAAAAATACATCTATCAAATGATTCATGCACTCTAACCTTACAAAAAAAAAACCCAAAAACCGAAAAAGTTGACATAATCTTTTGGATAATAAGATACCATCTGTGTATCAACATACCCAACAAAATGATTAATTTAAGCCAGACATTGTGGCCTTCACTTTTTCTGAATGGATTTCTGCAAAGCTGAAACACAACATTATAAATCCTATCATTTCTTATAGAGCTTTAATATAAATCCTCTGACTCTCAATCCTACCATCTTCCTCCCATAAGAATGTATAAGGAAGAAAAAGTTGAGTTGATCTAAAAAAGATTGCCTAGTGTCTGTTATAGATGTGAGCTGAGCCCTAGGCCTGAACTCCTAGCCTTTATCACTTGAGAATTATAAGCCGTAAGAACTAATGTTTATTTATTTCCTAAATTTTTCACTTCTGTGCTAAAACAGTGTAATATTTCTCTCTTGGAAAAGCAAAACTCCTAGAAGAGCTATGTCCCTTTTGAATCAAAGTTTTGTAATCAGACCCAGTCTCTAAACCAGACAATCTGGAAAATCCACATCATCCTGGAAACTCAGTTCACCATAGATCAAATAAACAAAAGGAGAGCGAGAGCAAGGCAGCTGTAGAACTAGAAAGATCTTGTAAACTGGGCAAGTTTAAAAATGGAAGAATACTGGAAAG
>NW_010408793.1:11508-31281 GCF_000710305.1 Buceros rhinoceros silvestris | reverse complement strand
GAGTGCAATCATAACTCTGTACCTGCTTTTTCCCACGCTGGCAGTAAATGAACACCTGCAAGCATGGAACCTTCTCCATGCACTGGCAAAGGTGAAAGGGGCTTTTCTTGTGTATAAATGAACACATGGGACGTTCTTTCTTTCAGCCTTAAAATGAAAAGGATGTTTTATAGTCATTATCTGAAGGAGTAAAAACATCAGATGGTGAGTAGTTTGCCAAAGCAACCTGAAGAAAGTTAGTCAAATAATTTAATATAAAACAAACAAATAAACCATAAATAGAATCAGTTCCTCTCTGAGATGAGGTACAACAGGAAGTCCCAAATATATGTGCTTCCTAAAGATGCAAAATCTGATATGTTACCCAAAGTATAAAATCTTGGGTTTTGATAATTGTCTCTGAAATTAAGGGATTGTTTGTGTGCCTACAGGTGGATGTCCAAGTTATGGAATGCTGTGATAGCTCCCAGAGTTCAAGCTGCAATACTCTCCAGGGCTTCTGTGAAAAGACCATCTGTACCAGCACAAGCAGTAGCCAAAAAAAATCCTAGCCAAGGTCAACAGGCTGTTGTTAAAGCTGCTCTCAGTATCTTGCTAAATAAAGCCGTTTTACATGGCTGTCCTCTACCCAGAACAGGTAATGGTGAACAGTCTGAAAGACAAGTAGTTGTACATTGCCAAAGTGGGGCTTTTAACTGCTCGATTCCTCTTTTGAAACTTCCACAAAGCATAACTGTAGTTATGATGGGAAGTGTGTGGTTGAAAGCATTTACAGTCACTCAATTAAGGAGTTGTATAAGGTAGTCAAAGAAAAAATATTTGCAACAGTAAATTCTTCTTAACGTTGTTTTACTTTTGTTTCAGAGCTAGATAATTATATAGCAGATTTTAAGGGAGGAAATTTTCCTTTATCCGTGGTTTCAAGCTACAAGAATTGTAGTAAGAAAAGAAGTGAGAATGCTTCTTGGAGAAAAGTGAGCACAAGTCCCCGCAAAAAGTCAGGCCATTTATCCTCTCAGGCGTGGAATAAGCAGGAGACAAATACAGAAGGTAAAGCTTTCTCTTTCCAACTCTGAAAGAAGGTGTGAGGGTCTATGGTGCCTAGATATGAATCTAACTTTTCCTCTACATCATGAATTAAACATTCTCAATTAAATGACACTCATGTTTAGGTTGACCAGTAGAAAATGGTTTATTTTTTTTTCCCCAGAATTATTTCTTTGTGACTATGAGGTATCCCATTTAATTTGTTTGTTTGTTTGTTCATTCTAATGCTATTCCTGTTGTCTGATAATAAGGTAAGGCTTTGGCTCAGGTGGTAGAAGGTCGAGCAGTGATTTCATCTCACATTGCATGGAATGGTGCTCTGTCATTCTCTTTCTCAACACCATGTAAGAGAAGGTTTCGTTACTTGATTGGTACTCCTTAGTTCTGCACCTAATTTACAATACCTACTTTTCTGGGTATTTTACACATACTTTATAGCTTCACTACAATAATTTCTGTTGTCTGAATCCAAATAAAAATAAATGAATACATGAATCCTCAGATAATGCATCCCTTATTCTATCTGATTAGATAAATTGAGTAGAATAGAAGCCTGGTAGTGGAAGGAAGAGTTCTTCAGTTTTAAATTGAAGATTTGTGTTTGATTTTCACTTTAATTGCAAAAAAAACCCCAACTAAGCAATTCTGTGTAGTAACAGATACTGTAAAATTTTCAAGAAGTTTCCACATCATTTTCAGCATGCTGCTTGATCAAGAAGGCTTTATATGACTAGGTCTATGCGTGTGTACAAATATGAAAGTTACATTACTAGCTGACGCTTTTGAGATGTCTTTTCACCTCGTAAGCCATCTAACAAGCAGTTTCCTACACAGAGTAACATCTGGATATGTGCAGAAGCTACATATTCTTCTAAAAGTACATGTCTCTCTAGAAGGAAAACTTAGGAATACCATAAATGAATACAGTATTGAACAGGAAAACATCTAGAGGCCAAAATCAAATTACTTATTTTGCTTTCAGAAAATTAAGGTAACTCCTTCAGAGAGAAGAGTTAGGAAGGGATTTAGAGAGAAAGAGGCTTACACACACACTTTAGAAACAGTAAGATTTTAGCAATTACCTCATATAAAAAAGAGTGAAATTCTTGATGTACTTTGTAATGTTAAATTGAGCATCAATTTCTTCGGCTGTTGTTCAGAAAGAAGTTTGTTTTTCCCAAACTGCAACTCTAATGTCCTGATTTTGCTTGCTAGTTCTCTGAACTGTGAACTTTTCTAATCCTGCTAAGAGGATTTAAGAAATCAGATTAACATTACCTGAATTAGGATGGCTGATACTCATATCTTGTACATCCCGAGAATGTTCCTGGGCTCCAGTTAATATCTGTGAATATAAGTAAAAAATGGAATGATTAATTTAATTTTAGTAGCCTTCCATTTCTGATTGTCAGAATCAAACTTTGTTTTTGATTCCAACTAAGAATACGTTGTTTGTTTTTATTTAAACGAAGCAAACTGAAATCTTTTCTTGTTGACAAGTGACTTCTCTTTGAGAGAACCAGTAAGGGTAGTTCAAATGCTCCATACAGAAACCCCATGTTCTGTCTTCCACAAGACCTTGAGCAACTCATGCCCCTCTTGCCATTTTCACAGTTCCTAATGCTTCTCTGAACAGTTTCAAGGGATGTGTTCTGATCTTTGACTGACTATCGATATAACTTGCCAGTAAATAGGAACACGTTTTCCCTGTTTATCACAGATTTTAGAATGAAGAAGTCAGCACTCATGACAACACACTAATAAGTTAACATATCTTTCATGCAGGTATAAAATCTAAGACTGTGTTACAACCAAACTGTAAGAAAAAAGCTTCTCTCACCACAAAGTAAGTTTTATTTCTGGTATTCGTAGTGCTTAGCAAACAATAAAGATGATAAAATTGAGTTGTAAACCAGCTCATTATAATGACTAGATGAAGAGTTTGTATTTGGTAATGTTTTGATTCTAGATCTGAAGAAGGAATCCTTTTTAATTTTCATTTCAGAGAGCAAATAAAATTTATGTACTTTGTTATAATTTTAGACTCCATTTCTGTAATTCAAAACTTGCAGCACCACATTCTTTTATGTAACAGAATAGTCTATGACTTCAGTATATTATGTAACACTCTGCCACCAAAAGCCAACTGTTTGCTATTCTCCCCTGGCATTACATTTTAAAAACTCCTCTGGCTCTTTGCTCACAGAACGGCAATTCAAAATGGTATAGTACATGTACTTGAGTCTAAATGATACAGTTTCTCTAAGAAAGTGTATGAATTAGAGGGAACTGCATTTGCAACCTTACTCCAATCTGAAACCTTGGATATATCATATTTACAGGCACCGAGAGCATAGAATATTTATGCTTCAAGTATGCCAGGAGTTTTTTAAGTGTTTGGAATGAAGTCCAAAAAGGAGAGTGGAATAAAATTGATTGCTCCATCTTAAAAAGAGGAAAAACTTTGAAAATGGTAGGCAGAAGAATCTTTTGTTAGAATTTCAGAATGGAGAGAATAATTTTAATAGATCTATTATGATATGACAACTATTGCTGCCACTTAATTAGATGTTATTTTCATTCTGTTTCTGATAGTAAAGGTCATTTGGAAAGAAATCACTATTTTTCAGGTGTGTATAGTATTCATTTTAAAATTCTATATTATTGCTTGTTCTCTTTTTTCTTTTGACAGATCTTCAGAGAAAGATCAACTGAGAACGTTAAATTTGGAGCAAAGACTGTCCCTTGGTTCTGATGATGAAATAGATCTTGTGCAGGAGCTTCAAAGTATGTGTTCCAGCAAATCTGAGCCTGATATAAGCAAGGTAAACACAAGGTTTTAAAATAATTTACATCATTACCATATGCAGTTGTTTGCTATATGCTTAAAATAAATTTTTAATTTACAAGCACAGCTTGAACTGAAGAAAATTATTAAATAGTTTGGGAATAAGCCAAAGTCAACTATTAAATTATACATTTGAGGGTAAGTGTTCTGGTTTAATACACATTATTTTAAATTACACCTTCACTATTTTTTCTTCTAGAGATTTTTGCAGTAGAGGCTGAAATTTGTAAGTTCATAAATGCTAGCGACAAGAGCCTTCTCTGCATTGTTGTTCCTCATGTTCTCTTCATGCTCTCATTGCTTCCACTGGGAAATCGTTTTGCAGTCTTCAAGACATAGAAAGTTTTTCCTACTATGCACTGCACATTTGGATTGTTTAATGCCATCCCATTAAACGCCACAGAACTGGCTCAGAGCCACTCTGCAGTGTAGGCAAAATGCAGTTTTGTTACCCCAAACAAGAAAGAATGGACTGACCTAATTCTTTAACAGTGGCAGAAGAGGGTGATGGATGCTTGCAAGGCTCATAGGTTTAGGGCTAAATACTGTGCTAGATGGTTATGGGAGACCTGTTGGAGCAGAGCGTGCAGCATGGGTCTCTCCTTTGTGCTTCCTCACCAAAAGCACCCGGCTCTCTCTGTAGCCATAGCTATTTATTCTTTCCTTCGTTCCTCCTAGCACAGCTGAAGTAGATGTCTGTGACAGCAGGCTGTGTTCACACCAGAGCAGCTGTTCCTTATCTTTTGAAACACAGCTGGAGTCAGGCTATTGTCCAGTTAGGCTGTGCATTACGTCCTCTAGGATCTCCCTGAACAGCAGTTCCATTAGTTTTCCTTTATTAAGTATTCTGTTTAATCAAATTAAATATTCTTTGAAGTCAACCAAGTTTTTAATAAAAAAAGAAATACTGCGTTTGGGAAGATTTTTCAACCTATTTAATGAAATCCTTTATTATGGTGTTTTGTTTTGAGTTGGGTTTTTTTCAAGTATTTACAGTACTTGCATGAGTCACATGCACTAAGCTGACAAGCTAATCACTAGTCAGTTAGCAGGGATTTACCACATCTATCCTTGAAAGAATGGGATGTGCTTAAAGAAAAGGTAACCAACTTAAAACTGTGTTGAATAGCATGTAAAATGTAATTGCTCATCGTTGACAATTCAAGGAAATATGGGTTAGATAAGGAAGGAGATAGATGTCACTGTCTTTTGTTCAGTTTCCTCACCATGGGTGGAACCATCCATGGCTGGAATTTCTGTCATTAATTCCCTAGCTGCCTACTAGAGCCTCACAGAAGTAAGGGCGCTATTGCAGGTTTTCTTTGTGTGATGTAGTTTCAGGCTGCCATCAAACTAAGTACTTCTACTCTCTAAGTTGCCTTTTCACTCGAATATGTTCCTGCAACCTCTGTTATATTGGGATTGAGTATTTTTGCAGTTGCAGCGTTGAATCAGATCAATGTGCCCCAAGGTCAAATACCTAGTTTTCAGTAAGGACAGCAGGCTGATCAGACTCTTACCTGCTATTGCATGGTCACAAGGTTTGATGGAAAATAGTAGGAAGAAACATGGCAGGAGGAAAAGAAAAGGATCATTCCTTTCTGTGTTGTTCCTGGGGCCCGATAAAATTTAATGGGAAACTGCTCTTAAGCTCCACTGAATAGTATTGCGCAGGAAATGTATGTCTAATGTTCCTCTGCTAATAGTCAATGTGAAATCTCTCTGTCTCCCATCTCCTAAAATTCACTCAAGAGTAAAAGAAAGAGATTTTAATAGTGCTTTGAATATTTATGCATTGCGTAGAAACGACATGAAAATAAAATCAAGACTCCAAAATCTGGCAAATTGAAACATAATCTCTGCTTTGAATAACTAAAAAATCACCATTTTTCTAATCTTTTTTAGATTGCAGATTCTAAGGATGAGCTATTGACGTTCAATAACTCTCAGAACAATCCTGTATTTTCAGCAGGTGGTACTAACCCAAGTAAAGCAACAGCACAAAAGGTAGGTGAAACAAGTTTTGTAGTAGGGTAGGGAGGGTGGCTTGAGTTTCTCCAAAATCTGGATTCCTGATTGGATCCAAAGAATTATTGTTCCAGTGCCCTGCATATTGCAAGAATAAACTGTCATGATTGTTAGGAAACTTGCTAGACATACCATGCCAAGTTTCTTCCATGTGTCTTAATGGAAACTAAAGATTTATTAAACAATGGATGTATTTGCTTCCTTTTTCATGTTTACATAGAGCCATCTCCCTAGGCCAAGTATTGTTGAGACTACTTTAACATTATGAGATATTTGCATCAGATTTTGAGAGAAATAAAAGCCCTGGGTTCATTGTTTCCCCCTAATTAATGTTAATCAGTCAGTTTGCAAAAGTGCAAAAATTTTAAACTCTTGATGGTAATTGCTGGCTCACTGTTCATTTTTCTACCTTTTTTTTCTTTTTTAGTGATTGCCCAAATATATGTGATTTCAAACCACTGATTTCTTAAGTGTTGTTATCTAAGTAGAATTGAGCTGCTCTAGTGTCAAAGCTCTCGGTGGCAGAAATTTTGAGAAGACATGACATTACCAGAGTTTTCAAAGAACAGCTTTTCTTTTTTTTTTAGAGAGGATTCGATTTCTTTTTTCTACCTAGTTATTTGTTGCAATATACAGTTGTCTTGCCATATTACTTACGAGAAAACAAAGTAAACCCTATGTTACAAATTTGATTAATTCCGTGGATAATAAGGCAAAAATTGCTTTCTCCGTAGTTACACTTTTCCCCCTTTTCTTTCTTGCTCCTTCCAGTTATTAACATCAAGAGAGCTTAGCCGGGGCAGAGTCTGTTGTCTGTGTTCCTTCACTAAGCCCTCTGTGTTCCCTCGGTAGGGGTGCTCTAGAGTCCTATCCAGACGCCTTCATCTGACTGCGAAAAATTGTTTTCTAGAGACACTCTGACTATTTTCTGCAGGGACAATGAAGTAACCCTGAAAATAATTTAACTTGTGCAGCTAAGCACTAAACCAGCTAAAGCTGGGTGAGATGGCTGGCCACCCTTACCATCATATTTTTCATATCCAAATATTCAAAATGTTAAATTACAGCAAATGTTCTGACTTAAAATCCAAAGAGACGTCTCGAGTACTGGAAACAATTTTAACATTACAGATCCACATTTAGATGTACTGCTTTTGAATATTTCTCAAAGCACATTAATTTCAGGCATTCCAAATCAGAGCTCCACATACTAGTGAAGCCTGGATAACTGGGTAAGTCAGCTGACCTACCTGTTCCTACTGTAAATTTTTCCTAGTGATTTTTTTCCTTTGAAATTCCCTTCTAACACTGTAAGGTGTAGTTATATTGACTTTGGAGCTGGACAAGCTTAGCTACCTTTTTTTTAGAAGAACAGTCAAAAGAATTAAAAAAAAAAAACAGCAATGATAAACCTTTGCAACTGCAAGAACTGGTGTCTGAAAAAGACTTTGAGATTAGAAAATCATTCTTTTCTGAAACTACATAGAATTCTGTAGGTAACAAAAGCGATACTGCGTGAGCGGAGGAGATCTTATCACCAGTAGTGAGGCAATTTACTTAAAACGCAACAAATCTTGATTTCATACATACCATGCTTTCCAGGATGTGAAGGATAAAGAGAAAACTGATAAGAGATACAAAATCTTTGATCCAGGATACAAATTTCATTTTTTCATTTCTTTTCATTTTCATTTCTTTTTAAAATTATTAAAAAGATTAATAAGGAATAGATAGTGATGTTTTCATGCCACCAACCTTTATGTGAAGAGCAGTAGCTGATGGTGAAAATGAAACTTTTTAATATTCCTGCTAGGAGGGTGATCTGGATTCAGGTCCTAATTTTCCTGTCAGCAGAAAGGTAGGCATCTTTCATGAAAGATAGAGAGTGACCATCATAAAATGGCTTAACTAACCTCTTTCTCCTTGACTATAAAGGAACAAAAAGTGACAACATTACCTGACTTTGGCATTTCAGGTATCTAAATTTGGGTGGGTGAATATGGTCCAGTTTTTAAGAATGTAGCTTCTTAGCATAAATTATTCGAGATGCTAGAATCTGATTTGTAAGTAAATAATCTATAAGATTATGGATTAAAATTTAACTTAAATTTTAAACATTTCAAATTCCATTCTTGAAGTATTTTTTGTCATTATTATTTTGTTATTGTTTATGGCCTTGACAGTACAAAAAAAGTTAATATCTTTATTCAAGCTTTAAAGCTGATATTTTTTTGTCTCCTCATAACTACCTATATTTTATTTTTTTTCCCTTTTAGCTGTGACAGCAGCTGTCATTCTTCCACAGTAATGAAAGAAAGAACATGTAATTTTTTATTTGGGTACTCCTGAAACTGAGACATCTGAGAATCAAATTTAAGTTTTTTTCAAAAGCAAAGAAGAGCCATAGTTTGTTCACCAAGTAGTAAGAAGCTGTCATATTTAACTGCAAAAGATTGTGAATAACGGGGGTTCCATGGGGCTGGTAGGGTTGGTTGGTTGTTTTTCAGTTCAAATGGCAGTAATTATTTATATAGAAAATGCTCTTTTTCATTCCTAGGATGGAATGCGTCCTCTCAGCAGCACTCGAACTGTGGAAAGCAGCAACAGTAAATCAAAGACAGAGCTGGGTGTTTCAAGAGTTAAATCTTTTCTTCCTGTTCCTAGAAGTAAAGCCACCCAGCCTTCTCAGAACACTAAAAGAAGCAGCAGCAGTAATACAAGGCAAATAGAGGCAGATAATAACACAAAAAGGGAGATTTGGAATTTGCACAAAAAAGAACACACAGAAAAATCTAATAAGTAAACCTGCCTACCATACAATTTTCTGTGTTCATATAATCTCTATTGCAAAGAACCAAGTACTCAAATATGTAAATATTTTTTAAAAATAAACTGTTTCCCTGTAATATAAAGTTTGTACAGGACCACAGTCATTTCTATGTAAATCAGCTATGAAGTTATATTGATTTAACTCCAGAAATGGGCAGTTTTGCCAGCTTCAGAGATCTTTTCTTCTTCTTTTATTATGGAAATTACTCGTTCCAATGATGATATTCAGGGGTATTACCACAGGATTCTGTTTCTGTATATACTGTACATAAATATATTCTATTAAGTTCAAGTGTTAAACTGCTTTCAGATGAGTTGCACAATATGTACAGCAATGGCTCAGAGCTATTGTACATGCATTTTGAAGACATGTTTTTATCTTCACTTAATGAAAAATTAATGGAATGTGGCAATAACTAAAATGATTGGAAATGCAGATCAATTACTTTCAGCTACAAGCCATATTAAATACTTTGATTTCCCCTTCATCTGCCTGCTGAATCGTGAATTTGCTTCTCCCAAGCTTCTCTTCATCTAAAATGTCATGAGTTTCCATTATAATTTTTATCATCTTTTAAAAAAGGAAAGAGATTGAGAAATTAAAATGCAATAAATGTTATTTTTCTCAGACTCTTATTCTTTGATAGAATTGAAGAAAATGTGATCATTTATTAACTTAGTTTTTCTTGTATACTGTAAAGACTTTTATATACTTCATTAGTGTTTTAAAAGTATCTGAGAAATAATAGTGTTTTACAGAAACAGATTTTACTGAAAAGGAATTTGAGCACAAGCTGAAGGACAGTATTATCAGAGATAATGTAGTAGTGGTAACATGAGTCACTCTGTAATTGCCAATTTCTATTGTGGAATTAAGATGTAATTGCTGTGAAATGATTCTTGAGTTGCAGTTAAAATTAATTCTTTCTTATTTCCCCCCCACTACAGAGGTAGATCATGTTCCTGTGAGGGAGAGTTTCTACCGTAGCTACAGCTCTGTCCTTGTGAAGGTAACGATGTGTGGGTACCTCATCTGGTAGGCAGAGGGAAGTGCCGCGTTTTCTTGAGATCTGACTTGGATGCCTTCAGGCGGGCTACCAGGAGATGGTTTTGAGAGCTAGGAATAGTAACTCAGTCACACTTATAATTTCCAAAGTAGCATTTTTCTCAAATTAAGTCTGGAAGAGGAAGGGATTATCTGTTTCCTAACGCTTCGCCTTTCTATGTAGAACTGTCATCCCAAACTCATGTCAATAAAATTTTTGTACTGCATATTGTCTTTCTGTCTCTTAGTTTGTATGTGTGTGTTACCTCTGTAAATATAAAACATCTGAGGCTTATGTTTATAATCGTTTCCTGCACAATATATTTAGAATGTCGTTCGGTAGTCACTGTGTTATTAAAACTTCAGTTTCTTGTGTGATAGTAACACATAACCAAATACCAGTGGTTTGTCTAGGTTGATTTTTTTTTTTCCCCCACTAATTTTGGTGCTGAAAAATGGGATGCTACTTTTGCAGTTGGTTTTTAGCAGAACAAGTCAGCTGCAAACTGCTGCAGGTCAGAGCAGTGATGGCTCTCAGCAATTAGGATCACTTACGTCAGGATTTGTAACAATAAATCGATTTTTCAATTTTTTTTTTTTTTTAAAGAAGGGTATAAGAAAAGAAGAAAGATCCTGATATTCTTCTAAGCTAAGTTTCTTGTACATTGAAAATACACCTTGGAAATGTCAGACATCATTTAGATCAAGAGTTAGCAGAGTGTTTCTGTGTAGGAAGATCTTAGGCACAGTGTCCTAAAGCATGTTTTGAGTTATATTTTAGAACTCTGAATATTGTCTGTGAGAATCAGAAGTCTTCTGTGCTGTACTTTGAGTGAAAATCTGCAGAGGACTGAGTAACTTTGATCATCTGTTCATGGTTTGAAAGTTCGGTCTCTTGATAAATTTAGCATTGCCTTCCAGTGCCTTCATTATCCTTTCTTTGCAGTCTGCTGTCCTAATCTCTCGCCATCTGCATCTTTCACCTGGTTGACTTCCACCTGCTGTCATTTTGTGTGTCTGTCTTTCAGTTCAACACTGTCTGTGATCTTCATACATCTTTAATCTCACAGTATTTTGCAGATCTCCTAATTGAATATTACCTTCTGTAGTAAGTGTTAAGTTCTCTTGTTAGGCCATATCGGTTCCTGCCCTCAAATGGTGAGAACCACATAACCACAGAATAGTTTGGATGTGAACATACTGGCTTCTCTGATGGCTTATCCTTCGGGTTGTGGCAGGTTGTGCGGAAGCAAGGCAAGTCTCTGCGAGTTCAGGGCTTCACTGCATCTGCATGTTCTTCCTGTGATGCTACAAACAGCACTCCAGCGACCTGTAGTATCAGCTACTCATTTGGGGTTAGTAATGGGCAAAATCTATCTTCTTCATTCCTTCCTGTGTCTTAAGCAGAGAGGGTTTGAGTGTGCTATCTATGGTGGACCACACGGCTCTGTGCTGCACTCTGCTCCCATCTATTACCCCTTTCCATATCTTTAAAAGAGGTCAAAGTGTAAAAAAAGAGGTCAAAGTGTAAAAAAAGAGGTCAAAGTGTAAAAGAGGGTCAAGTATCTCCGAAAGGATGGGGAAGCTTCTAAGGTTGCATCCATTACACAGGCCTCTTGGTCAGTGAAAAGACTTTTAATTTAGCCCCTATCTGACTACATTACACTCCTTATACACGGCTCAACCTCTTCAGCCGGAGGAACATGAAAGATCATTCTCATCCACCAATGATCTTGGTAAGTCCTAAACATTCCAGCTCTCCACTTCAAGTCAGTCCTGAAAATAAAAGCTTTCAGCATGTCTCCTGTGGTTCTTATTTCTCAACAAAGTACATGGAATAAGTTCTGTAAAAGAATGTCTGAGTCCATCAGACAATATTTGCCTCAGTTTTTCAGCTGCTGAGCTTGAGCTCAAATGAAAAGTGAAGAAACTTGTTCCACCATTCAGCGAAGGCAGCAGCATTCATCAACAAGAGCAAAATCAGAGAGCCTGAATTTCTGAGGTGCATCTCTTCCCAGTATACAGCTCAAGTGATTTACAAAACATATCAAAACCCTCCAGCTTTCCCATAAAACTGGAGAAGCAGAACAGCCTTTACAGGTGGAAGATGCTTGTGGAAGGAGCTGATTTGGAAAAAGGATGAAGCACCGCTTTCCCGGTGCTAAATCTGGCTAAAGTAATGTTTATGGTGTTCAAGCCATAATTAAGAGGTTTTAGAATTACGAAGTGGGCTGTTCTTCAGAAATAGGAAGTCAAAGCGCGTGTTGAGGCAGCATGAGGTGTGTTTGTGCTGGGCTGTAGCAAAGGCAGACTCAGAAGGCAGAAGTTTGCTTTTGCATATAGTTAAGATATTGGAAAGAAAGGACTTTTAACTCCGAGGATTTAGAGGAACAGAAGAAAGTCTGGAAGAGAGGAAATACTTCCTCAGCACAGTGCCAGTCCAAGTGTGGTTTAGCTAATATTAGTTCAAAAAGGAGCTGGGATGTGGTCCCCTGTGTCATGCGGTGCAGGCCAGGCTTCAGAGGAAGCACAGAACGAGTAACTGGCAGGTCCAGTTGGTGCCACATTCCGTTTCCAGCTGCAGAGATTGCTCCAAACTCACAGGCTCATCACAGAGACAGCAGCAGTAATTGTAGGGCCCTGAACATATCGAAGTGACCAAAATCCATTTTTATACAGTATGTTTAAAAGGCTTCAGGAGAGAAAACTAAGGAAAGCCGTTCAACATCAAAGCTTTGCTCACCGTGAGAAGGAGCCTGATGAGAAAGGAGAGAAAATAAGAGGAAAGAAAGTCAGACATCACTTGAAAATTTCCAGTTGCATTTACAAGGGTTGTATTTTGAGAAATTGTTTTTGGAGAACATGAGGATGTGCGAAGGAAATGCGTTACTGTATTACATTGCACACTGCTTCATTTGCAAGATGTTTAGGCAGCAATTAGTTGTCCATTAATGAACAACTGTATACACAGTTCTGAAGGGCACTTGGTTTTTTCCAGATGTAAATCATAGCCAAGTAATGGCAGAGCTAAAATACGAAATCTGTATCAGAAAGAGAAAAGATTCACCAGAATAGATTTAGATACAGTAAATAAAATGCAACAAATTATGTAGTTCTGAACTGACCTCCAACAGCTAATGCCAATTCAGAGTTAACCCTAATGTGAGGAAATGATTTAAAGTTACCTTTTCCAGAAGCTGTTTCAGAGAAGTAACTTAAACCTGTTGCTTGAACAGGGTAGAATTTAAGAAGTGTGGAGGCCATTGGGCATTTGGCAGCTCTGCTGCTGGTGTAGCAGGCTGAGGGATGTGGGGCTTGTCGAAATGGGGAGGTGGCTCTTGAGAGAGACTTTGGAAACAGACATGTGATGAGTAACAAAGCTGGTGAAACACTGGTTAAGCAACTGTGAAAGCAGAGTGGTTTTTTTTGGCGTAGCAGGCTGGTTTGACCCCCGTAAGATACTGAGCAGTTCCCACTAATGACACTCATGCAGCAGCTTGGTGGGGTTATTTTGTGTGTAAGATTACGAGATGGCTAAATGTGCACAGGCCGAGTTTGTTTAGGCTAACCCTGCTTGGCCGTGGCTGACCTGAGAGCTTCGTAGTTCTGCGTCAGCAGTTGGGCTGCCCTTCTTCCTTCTCCTCTGCACTTGAGAGCTACGGACCCTCTGCAGGATAATGTCACTCTTCCCAACTTTTTTCTTCCTAGGAAGCTGTGAAATTAAATCTTTGTGTGTAGTATTAGAGTCCACATGCTCTTCTCTTTGGCCATATATTTTATACACACACATACCCCCTTTTAATAGTGCCAGCATGTGTTTTTAATAGCAAAGTGCTTTGGGAAGAGTATTTTTTTATATTTTTTTAATCAAATGTATGCAAAAAGTGAAGCACGTGAAAAGTTCTCTGAAATAATGCTCAGCCTGCATTTATGAAGGTGGTTGTTTGTTCTTTTCTTCCCCTGTGCTTGGGTTATAGCCTCATTTTCTTCCTTTTTTTTTTTTTTTCTCTTGTGCTCCATTTTCCACCCTGAACAGCATATTCAACTTACCAGCTCAGCTTCAGGCAAACAGCCCTGGGAGCTGTTATCCCACCGACAGCAAGTACAAGAATGATTTGCTCCAGTAGGTAATGGGCTCTTCTCAACCTTTGTTGGGAAGCAGATGCTGTCCTCTTTCTCCTTGTGGAGGCTGGTACTGACTACCTCCCATTCCAGCCTGAACTCTGAAGTAGCTGAAGCAATATTTTTGGAGTGAAAGAAGCAGCATAGTCTTCTCCAGCATTTTCCCACTAGCCCTTGGAGGGCAGAGTGAAGAATTTCTGCAGCACCTTGCCTGGGCTCTTTGGGACAGGCGGTTTGGTGCCAGCAGCCGGGTGCTGATGGCTAAAGCTGTTTCGACAAGTAGTGTACTGCAGGGTGAAGGGCAGGCAGCTGGCTGACTCATTTTTTTCCTCCAAAGCACTTCTCCTGAGTGTTCATATCAGCAGGTTCCACACGTGTCCCATCTACTACGTGCTCCTGCTGTATTTACCTCTTGCTTGAAATGCCTCCTTGTCTGCTCAGTCCACCTTGCCAGCTCCTAACTCTAACAATGACCACAAAAAATTAACGCTACTAATCGTGCAAGCTTTGAAGTGGGCACTGATTCTGATGACACAGCGGTTCTTTTCTGCTGATCTTTCCGCATCATCTTGTTTATTTAGATGATAAACTCTTCTGCATGGTATGTCTGCTACTCTGAGTTAACATCCTGAAGAAGAGTGATCCTTGGCATTCCTCCTCAGGCTTGGCCGCGCTGCAGCAGCAGCACTGGCCTCCCGGCCCCGCGTACGCTGTAAAGAGAGCTGGTTGTGTGAGAGGAGTGATACAGGGTGAGGTGAACTGTGTGAGGGGGTAGGGGGAACGGAGGCGGGATTCAAAAGCAATGCTACTTCAATATATAGTTGGTTTGCAGTTATTATAAAGGCTAAAGCAAGCAGAGAAACGGTGACATGGCAAAATTGAGACTCAAGGGTACCCAGAACTCTGCAAGCACGAGGCATCGCTGCATGGAGAAAATCAGGCAAAGCAAAGCGATGTTCGTGCAGAGAGGAAAGAGCCCCGCAGCACCACCTAGTGCCGCCCGCCCTGCCCCGCGGCGGGCCCGGGGAAGTCACCCACTCGTCTCCTACGGAATAGGATGTATTCATGAGCAGTGATGCACATGTCGGGAGCGGAAGCGGCAGAACAGGTCTGCGGTGTCCGCGCCGTGGATGGGGGGGAGTGTCGTCACATGTTGTACAGGCAGGTTTGGTTTTTTGGTTTTTTTATTTAAAGAAAAAATAATCTAAAATATCCGTATCACTAGAATAGTGCACAAAGACAGCATTGGACAGTACCTGCCCTAATTCCAGGGCTGTCCTCGTTTTAAAAAGCTCTATTGTCATGTGACATAGAAAGAAAAAAAACCCAAAAACAAAAAAAAACCCCAACAATCCAAATATAAAAATTGTTGTACAAATATATTTTTCTTTATAGTACATAATCACTCTTAAAATACATCATTTCCTTAGTAAATGTTTCCAACAATATTAAAATAAATAAAACATCCTAGAGAAAGTTCACTTTCGTCATAAAACTGCAAACCAGAAGAGTATAAAAATTAATTTAAAGTCTACTTCAGAGAGGTGTTGTCTGTCTCTTTTTTTTTTTTCTCCAGACCAGAGTAAAAAACACGTAAAGGTGCCAGACCTATGCAGACTGCCAGGAGTCCTACCTTCCGCTAGGTTCTGATGTCAGCCAGCCTGCACTCATCCCGCTGTGAGTGTGTGCAGGGTCGGGATGACAGACTCCTCCCTTGGAAGAGGAAATACCAATTCTCCCTTAACCACAGAGAGGTGTCAGATGTTGACTGCCTTGCAAGTTAATATCCTCTCTTCCTTCATTCTCACCTACCACACGGAGCAGAGCGCTGATGCGAAAAGGGCACTTGGCCTTTTCTGCTAGGTTGAAATTATAGTTGCTGCATGGAAAACAGAGGAGGAAGTTTTCTATGCACCTCGCTGGTATTGTCCTTAATTCGTTTGCAGGAAGTGAATCCAAAGAAGGTTTTTACACTCTGATTTTCCTATTTCCCACCCAGGTTTGATTATTTTTTCCCACATTCTTTCTGCTGTCTGGACCTCTCACCCCAGCAAGAACACTTCTAAAAGTTTTCTGAAATGACTACATTGGGCAAAGCACGTTATTTCTGCTTGTCTTCTCATTTGTACCGAATTAGAGCAGCTTTACAAAGGAAGTCTGGTTTTACTGCTAAAAGTGGCAAAGCTTCCAAGAGTACTAACTCGCACTCAATTAACCATGGAAGGGAGGCGATTCCCAAACGCACATGTGGTCGCTGCAGTGAACACCTCCCGCAAGGCTCAATTTGTGCATGGCTCCCACAGGTTCAGAAGCTCTGGTCCTGTCATCGTGGGGCACTGCTGACATCACTCCACAAAGAGGGTGGCCACACCGTATCTCACAGCCTCGTCTCCTGCACTTCTTCCTCTGTCTCCTCTTGCAAGGCAGTGATTTTGGGTCGCGGTTTGCGTTTGCTGGAGTTTCTGTGGTGTATTGGGAGCAGCTTAAGACGATCAGCATGGCTGATGGCTTGTCTGAAGGAGCTCTTTTCGTTCAGCAGCTTCTGAATGGTTTCATACTGTCGCAATTTATTGTCCTCAATGACCTGAAGAAACGTTATCACTCTGTTAGATGGGCAATGGTGGGGCTGACAGAATTCAGCTCATACGACTAACGGAGCAGGGAAGAGACACGAAGACATAACAGAGATCTTCTAACAGGAAAAGCCTCGTTTACAGTTTGCCATTTCTAATTACAGCCGTAAAAACAGACATTAAAATTTTAACATGTGGGAAAGGTGCCTGTTGCTTGTTACAAAATAACATTGGGTTTGCTGGTTTCTTCTTGCGACTTGATTTTTACTGCTGAGATTGTTTGTGGAAGTCTCCAGGTACCGTGGCATTTCCCCAGAACCGCTAAATTGCCAGGTTAAGAAAGTGTTAACTGCAGAAAACAGAGTTGTATCACAAGCAGAGGGAGCTTGCTTCCAGCAAGGTGCCAGGCCACCTTTGCTTTCTTCTCACCAAACAAGGAAGAGCTGCTGGCCTGTGTTTGAAGGAGACAACAGGTTTGCCCTGTATGGCTGTGCCAGCCTCCTGTCAGGCAGCAGACAGGGAAAAAATCAGGCTCCTCCGCTGCACTGCAATGCCAGCACGTGAGGCACAGGTGAGGGCACAGGTCTGACAGCAAAGAGCTTTTAGCAGCTCTGTTGCTAAAACGTTGTTGGGAGGGTGGGAAACCTGCTCCAGACAGAGGCTTGTGCTGGCCAGGGCTCCCCCGACGCAGCGAGTGCCGTGTGGGCTGGCAGCAAGGCTGAAGTCCAGCATACAGGCAGGAGCAGCACATCCAAAAGGACGTACAAGCTGTCTATCGACTAGTGCTCCTCCTGCTGCGCTAATATGCCCAAGCAAACACACATGGAAAACGATGTTTCACTCTGCTGATAAAATGAAGGTCCTCTCTTACGGAAGAGTCAAGAAAATACAGAGGAAGGAACTTTGTTTTTAAGAACAATTACATAGCTTGCCTTTTATTTCCTTTACTGACCATTTTCATGTAACAAAGGAAATACCCCAGGACTTCAATAGTTTGTCACCTTGATTAAATGAGAAAGCACTATGAAAGAAATCAGTGATTATGACCATCGGATGTTTTCTCAGGAAACCCCTCTGCCCCATGGAGCCTCCCATCGCCCAAGAACAAGCGTAGCTGTTTCTGTACTAGCAATGGTAAAGCTCTGTGAGGCACTGGGATTTTTTCTGGAGCTCCTGAGTCAATCAGCAATGTAAGGCACCAGGATCAGCAGCTGAGTGACCTGCACAACTGTACTTCTGGTTCCAAGAAGAGATCCAGCTCTTCCATAATGTGACCCAGCTGATCTGAACACACGTGTCTATGATGGCTCAGGTGAAAGAACAAACAGGAGCTTGCTGCTCTCCTGCAGGTGAATAGGTTGCTCAAGTGCCCTGAATGACCCCCACCAATCCAGTCAACTTCATCGACTCTGCTTGGTGCGTTTTGCATATTCATCAAATGTAATGAAACGACAGCACATGAGACTGTGAGAAACACTCACCAAAAATCGCTGGCACTCCAGCATTGCCTCCAGCCTGTGTTCAGAGAGTATCACTGTGCAGTCAGCAAACGCATGCTTCAGGGTCTTCCTGATCACTTGGGAAGTTCTGAAAGGCAAATCAGCATCAGCTTTTAGACTGCAATGTACATGCCAACACAGCTCATAACTTCATTGGTGGTATTTGGTGGTATTGATGGTCTGGCTGCCTGTTGTAAAGCTCATGTGCATGGACACCCACTCTCTGTAGTGTCTCAGCATGCTACATTTCTGCTGTGAAAGTGCGTATCAGCCATGAAGCTAAGGTTGTACCTAGGCTTCCCTGATGCCCCACACAGGATACTAACATACATTACTGAAATCGGGTTTGGTAATGGACCAGACGAGTTACAGAAAGTCTCTTGGCGGTGCTGCCTCACTCATTTTCTTATTTCACAGAATCATAGAGTGCTTTCGGTTGGAAGGCACCTTCAAAGGTCACCTAGTCCAAGCCCCTTGTCAACAGGGACATCTTCAACTAGATCAGGTAGCCCAGAGCCCTGTCCAACCTGACCTTGAATGTCTCCAGGGATGGGGCACCTACCACATCTCAGGGCAACCCGTTCCAGTGGTTTTGCCATTGTCATTGTAAAAAATGTCTTCCTTATATCTAGTCTATTAGAACATGCAAAAAATGATCAAAACATACACAGGGTCCAGGTGAGCACTTGGTTCATCAAGCAGCAAGATTTTAGCTTTGCTGAGGACCGACCGGGCAAGGCACATCAGCTGTTTGTGGCCATGACTGAGGACGCAGCCTCCATCAACAAGAACGAAATCAAGCTGGCCTGGAAATTGCTCAATTACAGACTTCAGCCCAACCTGCCAGAAAGAATAAGGACAAGAAAAATCAGTGAGATACAATTACTGATGACTGTGGCTACAGCAACCAATGCCTTTTATTTCCTTACCTTTCATTTCTGACAGGGAAGAGAAAATACAAATCGATGAAAAGGAGAATCTGTCCTATAAAGACTACAAGCTAGTAACTGAATGATGTGAAAACTGAAATATTTCCCTCTTACGACATGCTAGGATTTATGCAGGGAAGCTGGGAGTTAATGCTTCATTTGTTTGTCACGTACAATGAGTTTTGGCATTTTGACCAAACATTCTGAGTTAGCAGCCTAGAGAAAGCAATATATTTGAAACTTTTTATCCAGCAGCAATGTACATCATTCGAAACGCTAAGGAAAGTGGTTTTTGAAAGGAAACCAGGCCTCTTTGGTTACTAGGAAGATAAAAAGAAACAACCAAAATTCACATGCTACATAAACAGCATCAGAGAAAATAACCCAGGTCACCATGGCCATTGTCTCTACAGCTCTGAGAGCTTCTCCATCTGCCCCTTTGGCTGCCCCGAAGGTCTTGTGTGCGTTGTTCATACTAATGGCATCATGGTCTTCCCTCTAGTACTGCTGACAAAAGTGTTTAGAGGGGTGCCCAGGCCAAGCAAAGCTGCTTCACTTGGACCAGACACCAGAATCCATCCCAGGAGATGTCTCCTGTTTCTGCCAGCGCTCCTTTTTGCTCTCATCGGGAGATGCCTTTTGTACCTCTCAAAGCAAAGCTTTGCATCTTCCACAGGTCCAAACTGACTGTGCTCCTTGGCCTAATCCACAGTCTTTGCAGACAAATTTTTGTAAAATATGAGAACTAGGAGACATATGTGACTTGCATTGCTCCAAAAGATGTCATAAAAATTATATGCAACCCTTGTGGTTTATGAAGAGCACCCTAGGATTTTTGAAATATTACTGATCT
>NW_010408793.1:7886-11416 GCF_000710305.1 Buceros rhinoceros silvestris | reverse complement strand
GGGGAGAGGGGAAAGTTAAATTCCTCCTTTGTGTTTCCATTCTACATGGAAACCATACTAAACTGGGGTGTGGGGGTATGTCTGTTGAGCTTCTGAAGAATTCATTATTTTATTTACAAGCAAATTAAGACCACTGCTTTGTCCCCCACTCCGCTTTTGAACACACATCACAGCCTTTGAAGAAATTTTGCAACTAATGGCTGGAAAAGATGCTTTCTTCTTAAACCTGCTCAAGGTCTCTCTGTGTCCCCGTAGGGTCCAGACGGCTGACTACAAGAGTAAACTCAGCCTCAAAAGTTGATCCAAGTCTGACAGGTTCAGGTGCTGAGATACGGGAGCAATAAAAAGTGAAACATCTGACATCTGTTCAGATGATGCACTGCTCTCTGCAGCTGACTGCGAGGAGCACAGAAAGCTGATGCTCATCTCAGCAGGATCCTCTAAATCCTCAGCAGCCAGCATGGGTCAGGGATTAGTTGACAGTTAACTTTCTTTCTGTGCAGTGCTCCCGAAGTGACACTGACTCGCTGTCGCTAATGAGCCAGATTTCAAGAGCATGAACTTTGTAAACAATCCAATCACTCCTACCAAGAAGTATTACAGCTCTTTTCTGTTTGCTTTGCTTTCTCACCTGTGCAGTGAAAAGCTCTGTATCACACATGGATTTGCCAAACTTCTTAATGATAAACACTTCAAATTTTTTTTTCAGGCCATTGTAACTGAGGTTTAGCTCTTTAAAATCCCAGACTTGATTCACACACACAGTGAAAACAATCCTGAAACGCAGAAGTAGTGCTTGTCTTTTTCGAGAAAGGAGATGCTAATCCACACTCCATTTTTTCCCCAGCCTCAGGGAAGTGCAAAATGTCAGCACTGAGCACCCTGTTGCCTCTGCTAGGACAGTCTGAAAAGCTCTTGTCACATCATTTCACCAAAACTATCACGATTTTATTTGACAGTAAATTACTCATAAAATGTATCTACTTTCCTCTTTTCCAAACATAGGGAAGAAAATAGATAAACTCAAAAGACAGAGAGAGCAGAGACAGAGTTAAGCTCCCGGATGGGAAAGGAGGAAGCTTTTGCATTGTGTCCCGTGCTTATAAGCATTTTCTGATACTTGACACTTGCTATGAACAAGAAAAAATCATTACTGAGTCTCTGTTAATTAGGAAAGATTCCCTCTGGTATGTCTCACCTGCCTTTTCTCCAGGCACTACTTACACCTGGGCAGCCTATTACGCACTGCCAGAGCCAATAGGTGGCAGCTGACAACCGTAACGCATGGGGCTCGGCTTGACATGGAAACAGAACTGCAAAAATCTGGCCCCTCATCTCGAAAAAAAAAAAAAGAGTTGATAAAACCTCAACATAAAATTAGAAGAAAACCTTCAGATTCATCAAATTTAATATCCCCTTATTCTCATTTTCCATGGAAGAGGCAGCAGCCTGTGACACAATCAGTGTGGAAGCCTGAATGTGGTGTCAGAGAGCGCTCGTTCTCAGCAGGCTTTACGCTGGCCTGAGAACCGCAATAACTGGAAAAGACTCTGAAGAAAGATTTTTTCTAAGCTGAATGTAAACAAGTCCTGTTGCCATAACAACAGTCTTATTTCTAGGACAGGCCACAGACGTTTTTCTTTTTGTTTATGGTCTCCAAAATGTTTACTGGTCATTTTTACACATTTTCGTAGAAAAATGCCTTGCAGAGATTTCCTATATTGGCCAAAGCATTAAAATGAAAAAAGATTACAGGACATTTTGCTGTATCAGCTTCCTCCACTTCTTTTTCTCTCAGGGTCACCCAGCAGAGCCAAACATAAAACCTCACCTACACTAAATCACTGCAGGAGGAATCCACGCTCTGCTGTATGGAAGTTTCCCTTTTTTTTTCTTTTATAATCTCTGACAAAGGCGCCTTTTTATTAGGCAATAAGGAAACATGGTTTATAGCACAGCGCTACTCTTTCCTCAGCACTTTTTTTCCTAAGATTCCATAATAAATATAACATCTGACATCATTTGACCCACACTGCACTCCATTTTAACCTCTTCACCAGAGGGATACAAATAACACTGAACAGTTTTACCTCCTCTGCAACTTTCCATATTTCTTCATCACTCCACTGCCCATAAGGATCCAAGTTCATCCGAAAAGTTCCAGAAAATATGAAAACTTTCTAGGAGAAAAAAGATACACACAGGTAGATAGATACCATCCTGTAAAGCACAATAAACTGTAAAGCTTGCAGGAAAAGAATAACCTGCTGCCATCACCAGATAGAGCTTATTTCAGGTTATTAAAAATTTTTTTAAACCATCATTCCATTCTGCTCAGGTTTTGGCAATAGCCATAACACAAACGAACCCGGTCTTGCCTGAAAAAAAGTAAAAATCACATTTCAGCAGTTTTCAGGATAAAAGATTCCTTGTATTTCCATTTTGGAATAAGCCTTTTAAAAACTATTTTTCATTCTTTATTATTTGAAACATATTCAAATAAAATAAAAAGATCACTGGCCCAAAGCATGTGTTCCCACAATTCTGTTTTGAGACAAAAAACCCTAAAGGTTATTGGTCGGTATTCAGGGACAGTGCCCTAAGTTGGTTTACATCACTTAATCTTTCTTTTTCTAACCAACTGTAGCCAAATATGTGTTCACATCACTCTGTTACCTGATATTTCACCATGTCCCAGCCCTGTCTCAGGTTTTTTTCCTCTCTGTTTTCCTCTCTCTTTCTTTGTCATGTCACTGAAATATGATGCAGCACAACCTCATTCGTGAGTGTAGCTGCAACAACCTGCTCGCCTGTGAGTGAGACCTCCCCCATGGATGATACGTCCTGTGCTCTCTCCCTGCTCTGTCCCGCACCTCCCTTCCATCACAGGAGATAAAGAGGATACACAGTTCCCAGGCTGACAGCGCATCCTTCCTGCACTGAAGTTTACTACTCAGCTCTGATTTCTCATCAGTTTAGGCAAGCAGACTTAAGCGAACATCCCTTAGATACTCATTTTGTAGCTCAAAAAGCGGTGACTCAGAGAAAATTACATATTTGTTTGATCTTTTTTTACATGGGATGGGTGTGTCAGATTCTGGTGGAATGTAGGTTCTTCAAGGGACAACAAGTTTGCACAACATTTCTTACGAGATAGATAAAACCAGGCTGGTGCTTTCTATGCTGCGAGGTACACCTGCTGCTTGTAGCAGGGAGAACTTGCTCTCAAAGAATGGAAATGCCTTGCTGAGAAATATCACCACTTGCTTGCTCTTTCCTTATACATACAGAACAAATACTAAGAGGAAAGATTTGAGACAATTAGTTTCTTCTCTTTTGTCTTCCTAAAGAAAATATCTATTTAGAGAAAACCACATAATTTCTTGGAGCCTGGTTAGTCAAACGCTGCTGAAAGCAGCAAAGGACTAGGTGTAGCAGCAGAAAATTGCTGAGAGAATATACTTAGCAAAGTACTTTCCCAGAGTCTGGCCAGTCTACCACAACTTCCATCTGACCTAACCTGGAACCTG
>NW_010408793.1:7121-7754 GCF_000710305.1 Buceros rhinoceros silvestris | reverse complement strand
TCTTTCATCAGAGTTCAAAGTGATTTATAAACACATCTACATTAACCATTTAATTATGATTAATTAAAGGTCTAAATGTGGCAGAGGAAAATAAATTACATTAATTAATTTGCTTAATTTCAATATGTAAGCCATTGCCAATAACTTATTTGGTGTAAGAGAGAAGAAAGTATCTGATCCAAGAGACCAGAGGAGAAAAGCAGCTGCACTGTGATGCCCTGCAGCTGGTGGGGTAGATTTAAGTGCGACGATACCTTAATCGCACTGCCAGCAACTCACCGACCGAGCTGCAGTGCGCGCTGCTCGAAGTCATTGAGGCACTTTTCTTAGAGACTAGGGGGAAAAGTAGACTCTTTCCTTTGTAACCATGATTGTTAATAACACTGAATGCCGCGGCGAAGTACGGGGCAGCCCTTTTCCCATGCCCTGCTCTGGTTAGGTGGCATGAGTGGGGTGACATTTGCAGCAGGATTAGATTCTTCCAAGTAGTGGGTGCGGTGGAAACAATAACGCTGTGGAAAGGGTGGGTTTGTTCACACTTCGAGCACCATACATTTAACTAATGGAATAGATATTTTCATTTCTCAGTGGTAAAGAATAGTTCACTGAACAAACCAGTTTTAAGAAAGATAG
>NW_010408793.1:0-6950 GCF_000710305.1 Buceros rhinoceros silvestris | reverse complement strand
CTGAAGTGCAGCAGGCAGAGAAATAAAGGAAACTATTTTCTTCAGAATAATGTAATTCCTAGTAAAAGAGCTTTCAAGAAGCAGAGAACTAAAAGCAACCTATTCCCTAAAGTACTTTTTTCTTTTTTTTTTCTTTTTTTTTTTTGTTTGTTTAAACAAGTTAAATATCTCATTGTCCTGAATTCTGGTACTTCTCTCTCCATTTCAGCACCTCCTTCCTCCAATCTCATGAGAAACCACACAGGGGTCACTTAAGTAAACACCAGGTGAGTCACATGGTCAGTTTAGAGTACACTTAAAAAGAAGCAGAAAAAAAACCCCACAAATTCTTAAAAGCTAGAATTCTAAAGATAAAACTCGAAAGTTAATCCCATGGACTTATGTGTTGTTTAAAAATACAGAAGAAGTAGAAATAAGAGAAGCATCGGAAGGGGGAATGGATGGCTGGGGAGACTGACGGCAAATCTGGAACCTTTTCCTTCTTGGTCACTTGTTCAAACTCACTCAGGATGATAATGGGTGTGATCACACAACAAATAGCTTCTCAGACCTGACATCCACCCACAAGCAAAACACTCTAGACTATAAATATGGTCATGTTTATGTTCTGATTACCCCAAATGTTGTATGTCAACCCTTCTGAGGGGCACTAATGCCCCTCAGCGGCTAAAACCTCTGGGTGTGGGATACACCCAGTGTGTGGCAATATGCTTCGTAATTGATTTAAGTGTTATGTGGAGAACCAAGACGCTGGAGGACAGCAAACACATACAGAAGAGTAAAGGGTCAGTTGACAAGAGGCTGCGAAGGAGTGAGAGTATCCTGGCTGTGAGTAACTGCGGGTCCTCAGCCAGATCCATGGACCCTTGTTCCCATATGCCCCAAGGCCGGAGAACAAATGCAACATCAGCTGGAACCAGACACCAGCTCCGTGCTCAGAGAAGTTAGAGTAATGACGTGCCTTCCATGTAGCCTACTCTGCTTCATATGTATTATGGTAACAATACCAATTTGAAAGAAAATCAAATTACTATGTGAATGCTTTAGTACTAGGTGCAGAGTTAGAGGTTTTGTTTTCCTAAGTGTCCTTTAGGGACTTTACACTGACATTAAGATATTTACAGGCAAGAATAAGAGCATGAGAGCAATGAAGACCTTCTGCAAGTTTTTTGGGGCCAGTTCTGTAATGTTCTCCCCAGAAGATGCTAAATGCTTTGCCTTCCGTAGATCGTACTGGTGAACACCAGTGCACCCACGATGCAGAAAACAACATTATATACTGCCCGAAATGAGCAAGTGGGGCTGTTAACTAATATCCCCATGGGCTCTGCGCATGGGTCTGGTGCAGCAGATGCTCGCCTGTATGGTGGTGCTGACTCATCTCAATGTCCTGCAGGAACCCAGCCTCTGCAGGACCCTCTGTGGGACCACCTCTGGGGAGTGGTGCAGCCCAGCAGGCTGCTCCGTGCAGGAGTGCCCTGGCTTGCTGCAACACAGCCACCCCGACGATCTCCGAAAGGGAACAGCTCTCGAGCGTATGAGAGGCAACGAAACAGTGCTGGAGACAGACAGGCAGGAATAATTTTAAAAGTGAAATAGCTACTGAAAAATTCTAACTACAAAGTTAGAAGTTGCAAAGTTTCACTTCTTAAGTAAAATACAGGAGCAAAAGTGATTTTTCTTTTGTCAGTTGGCAGTCCCACAAACTGTAGCACTCATTCTCCACACTACACTTGATTTTAACTCTGTATGGAGTATGTACGTGTAGAAAATGGTGTGAGATCTGCTATGATGCAGAACAGAATAACATTCAAGAAGACAGCAGAAGTCTTACAGGTCTCAGGTTTCTCCTCATTTGTTTTAATGGAAAATCAGCTGCAGGTCTCCTGTTCTCCATTCAGAGCCAAATTTCTGAAGGCATTTTCTCAGTTTGACTCCATTAAATCCTTCAGGATGCAATCTACACAACAATCTGTAAGCAAAAGAACTTCAGTGTGTTGAAACTGGATGCCGCTGGATGCACCTTGCAAATGTGGTGGGAAAACTCTTGCAGAAGCATCAGAAAGGACTGCCCAGAAAGAAGGGATGATGGGCTTTGATTGTACTTCAAACAGTCTGTTATCCCTTTGCATGGGAATGACAAACATCCTGTAGAAGCAGCGCTGTCATCAGGCTGTTCTTCAGCACCTGGGCCCTTGAGGAACCACGGCAAGGAACTTCCTTGTGGGTGCTCCAGGACACATGTCTTACATGATTTTACCTCTTCACACCACTGTGACGCACTCACAGATGGATTTGAGATACTGAAAGAAACAGGTTTTTGCCTTTGCTCCAGCTCAGCGTGATCCCTGACCGTCCTGCAGGCCACCCCAGCATCGCCTGCCTGGAGCAGACAGCAGCGTGTTAGGACATTCTGTGTGCTGTGCCGGTGCACATCAAAGAGGTTTGTACCGAGGAAAACCACTTCTGTTCCTCAAAATTGGGGAATTTAGGGATAAGGAAGAGAATTGAGCGTGTTGGAAAGTTTTCATGAGGAAGCATGCCTCAGGTAGAGCTGCGTTCTCTCTCCTGGAGACAGCAAATATCCAGGTGTTGCCGTAGGCCAGCCTCCCAGGAAAGGAAAGGCAACTTTTTTTTTTATTCTATTCTGAGGCCATAGGTGAACAGGAAAGAACAAAAGGCTCCCTTTGTTCTGCCGGGAAAGGCAAGGTGGCGTATGCAATTTCTCTTCCTTGCTGGGAAAGTGATGGCGAAAACTTCATTTTGTTCTGAATGTGGGAACTTTTGAGGCACAATGTGCAGTTCTTTGGCAAGGCTTTGTGACAGGAGCTGCGAGCTGAAGCATGCAAACAGACTGACCTTCCAGAGAATGGAGGGCCGGGATTTTTTGGCATTGATCCATGTATCAGGGGTTTCCAAACTGAACTAAATGTGTAATTTTAACAAGAACTAACAACGCACTTCACTAGCAGAAGGGCAAGTGATGCTGCTTATGTAATGAATGTCTTTTGGGTTTTGCTGATGGCTGCAGAATGATGTTTTCTGTACCGTTAGTAACTCTATAGTGAGTACTCAGCTATGAAGATTATTAATCATATTTTTCATGGGGACTAAGAGGCTACTTGTTACTAAGCATTCAGTTTTGTCCTCGGTCCACACATTCCAAAGGACAGCTGGAGCTGGAAAGCAGAAACCCTGCTGGGCAAACACATCCCAGAGGGAGAACGAGTGAAGGGATGACTATGAGAGAGACAGGGAAGCCCCCTCCAATACAGGAAGTTATTGGCTGTATAGGAAAATTTATCAGTGGAGACATTGCTTATACTGGTAAAAGCATCCTTCATCCTACACAGCCATCCTTTGGAGGTCAGCTGGATCACATACTGTCCTCCAACCTAAATAGATGCCACTGCATTTGCAGTTCCCTGCATAGCTGCCTCGATCTGAAGGGGTGACTTTTTTCCTACTGGCAAGCAACATTCGTGCTGCAGAACTGAACCAACAACAATAAAGAAATACAAGTTTACAGGAATAGATAGATGTGAAACTATTGGAGAGAGGACAGAAAGGGTGACGACACGTGAGCTATCAAAGAGCAGCTTGCCAAGGAAGCCTCAGCTCAGCAGACGGTGTGTGACCAACCAGGCTGTCAGTAGAGCTCACACAAGAAAGTAATCCAACCAGTGGACTCACCACCACTCTCTTGGTTCTGTGTTGTTGAGCGTGTAACTTGGCAGTGAAGAAAGGATCTGTTCTGGCAAGGTCAAAGTGCTAAAAAATTGCTACCTTTGAGGAAATTTCAGAGCATGATTGTAGAAATCACAAAGAGGAGAGAGATGTGCCTTCTTTGCATGCCTGCTTTAAATAAATGCCACTCATAACAATTTTGGGATAACAATTGGGATAACAATTTTGAAACGGAAGCTCTCACAACTCAAAACTGGTCATTAAGTAGAAGGGTTGAATTCTGAGACCATCTTGTGTTTGCAAAATCAAAGCCATTTTTGTTCCAGCATGAGCATTTCTCATCTTTTAACAGCTACCAAAGCCAAGACAGTGCTATCAGGAACACTTTGGTTGGAGTTAAATCCCATGACACTGAAAGAGAACCTGATGGGGCCTGAAAGTGAAGACAGATCTCTGCTCTGCTATGACCATTATGGAAAAGAAAATCACTATTTTGAAAATGTAAACCTGACAGCATAATTTTTTAATTAAATCAGATGGTTGTTCCAGAGGAGTCCCTCCAACTATTTTGAGGTGCTTCATGTAGACAGTGCACAAGATCTTTATACCACACACAAGTTCACTGTAGCTCACCAGCTTTCTAAGCCAGTAACCACCTTTCTAAGACAGTAGGCTATCTGGAACAATCAATACACACAGAAAGCAGCTGGCAACTCCTTTACTGAAGGGGATGGGAGGAACAGCAGGCTAAGGGTTTGACAGCTGACAGTCAAAAGGAGTGGCCCACAAGGAGTGAGCCAACTAAGGTGACCAACAATCTAATCATACTTACGAGCCTCTGGGACTAGCAGCCATCCCTCAAGAATGGATAAAGTCAGGACAGACAACATGTCCCCTCACAGTGTGGCAGGCTGATCTGCAACTGGTGTCCCTCTGCCTTCCAATCTGATAAGTGACTCATTAGTAAGACTGAAATCAACTGTTACTTGAATTAATGTGCCACACACACAAGATTTCCAAAGGAATGAACATTGTTATGGAAAAAACTGTGTATCTTTAGTAGCTGAAGAACTATCCAGCATATAGCTTTCAAAGAAGAGAAGGCCAATATGTGTAACTCCTATATCAGTGTTGTTGGAAAGGACTGACAGCTTCTAAAAACAAGAATACAAAACATGGCATTAAAATTATGCAGTCCATTCTGTCAGCTTTCATTCCTACCTTTACAGTGAGCGATCACTTTTTAATGTTACTTCATGCAGTCAAGAATGTTCATTTTTTGAGACATAATCCAGAGCTGTAGCTAATACAGGACACTGGTCCTGTGGCAGAGACATTGGCAAGGGACTTAGAAGACCTAGGTTAACTGTTTGATTCTCCTTATACTGATTTTCTTCTTCCAGTTGTCTGAGAGTATTAGGGTGCCTAAACCAATGGGAGGAGCTGCTTCTTTTTTCATGTCTGAAATGGTATTTCCTCCCATATGCCAGGACTGCTGCAAGCATAAATAACACGAAGTGCTCCCTTATACATGCACCATGACATGGTAATGAGAGGTGACAGCTAAAAAAGTGAGGAGTCCAAGCTGGGGATCAGCTAGTGGTCTAGTAAAATATGAGAAAAGCAGTAATTCTGCTACAAACTTGTCAGGGGAAACAGGCAATGTATAGTATCCATATGTTAACTATAATAGGTGATGTCGGGCTTTAGAAAACAGTAGCTGAGAACACCACTGATGAAATTTTTTTCTTCAGGTGGCACTATCTTATTTTGAATCAACATGCAAACTTCTTCAGGAATAAGCGGGCTGTGAACACTTCTGCGAGTGTGCTCTACCTTCCTATTTCTGGAAGAGTTCTTGTATCAGTGGCATAGAAACCCTCAAAAAGTAGAGTGCAAATCATTGCATCCAATCCATCTATCCCACTCCTCTTTTCACAATATCTTTCCATTTTTTTTCTGTTTCTCAGCATAAAACAACTAACTTCCAGCTTGAAGGTAACTACGAACATATGGATATACAATCAATGAAAATAAAGTCATTCAAGTATACACTAGTCTCACTACCTGAGGAATCACTCCAAATGCTTTTCTCCATTGCTGCACGCTGACTGTGTTCCAGGAGACTCCATCGATCTGAATATCCCCTTCTGTATTCAGCAGTCTTAAAAATGCAAAAAGTAAAGTGCTTTTTCCTGAACCGGTTCTTCCTAAAAGCCCCACCTGCAATGCAAATCATAAAAGCAAACATTTAATACTGCTCTCACATTAACCACAGACCAAGGCATAAACACTTAGAGATCTCAGCAGTGGAGAACAATCCAAATGGATTTCAGTGGGATAGTAAATGTTGTTCAATTGGGAATGATAAAAGCCTACGGCAAGGGCTGAACAAAACCCTGGGCCAGTCTTTTATTTGTTTTGCTAGAATTAATTAAGGTGAAAAATCTGTTATTCTACCCTTAGCTGAAGAACAGAAATTTGGTTTCTATATTCTCTTGTACTGATTAGTCCAGCTCTTCGTGCCTTTCCCCTTTCTTTTGCTATGAAGCCCCCTTCAGCCAAACCCCATCCAGCAGACAAAACCCAAGCAGATAGTGCACTTGAATCAAACTACTAAGCTGCTCCATTTCCGTATAATTGAAAATAGAGGGACTAGCTCTGACCAGACCATGAATTTGTAGTGGGGTGGCTTGGGCCTGAGGCAGTGGTCCCAGCACACACCATGCCATTGCCCACCCCCAACCAGCAATGCGAGTCGTCAGCCTTCCCAGCTGTCGCTACCTTTCCGTATGTCTTAGATGGAAAGAAACATAATATATAGCAGGTTTTGTAAATGTTACATTTCCTTTGTGGGATTGCACCAACCTATTGCTGGAACGAGCAATAGCTGCAGTAACGAGCAGCAAATGCTGAGATACGGCCTTTTCCAGCTGCTGGGTTATACGCAGCTAATGATGTCCCATCTGAGCACGGGCTGCTTTTGTAAGGTGACGATGTACATGTGAAGGTGAAGAAGGGAATTATTCCTACTGCCTGGCATTCTTTCTGTAACAGTGCCTCAGGCCTCCAAGTCAGATGAGCAGTCTGTGCTGTGCGGCACCAACCCAGTCTATTGATTGGGTAGACTTGTAGTCCAATCTACAGAGAAGGCATGAGGGAAGACCCAGAGAACTACAGACCTGCTGGACTAACCTCAGTTCATGGAAAAAAATATGGAGATTATACCATATACTATTGAAAGGCATTTAAAGAATAATGCA
>NW_010408792.1:563-1461 GCF_000710305.1 Buceros rhinoceros silvestris | reverse complement strand
CCACCAGACAGAACGGCTGGTGAGCACAACCCTGGGCCGTGGGACCCTCCTGGGCACAGGTTGTGGCACACAAACCCACGAAACACTCGGGAACGTGATCCTAACACACAGCACTTGCAGACGGAGCCCAAGGCACACGGAGCACACGCTGAGCACTCACGGCAGCCCAACCTGGCACCGTGTCACAGTGGCAGTGTTATGATACCCCCAGAGCAGCCAGCTCACACCAGTCATCCTTGTCCCTATCTCCAGGGGACCGGTTCCTCACGAACTACTCTGGTAACTTCTAACATACAATAGTAACAGCCAAAATCAGCACGGGTAACCAGCCATTTCTTTTCCATTAAAATGCCATTTTCTCATTTATAACTATACTACATGCAACACAATTTATTTCTTCACTGATCACCCACACAAGTGACACCACCAATTTGAGCTTACTGTGTTAGCATATGAGATGGCTCACAGGCAGCAAGTTGCGAGTATAGATACTTAGTCCCATTATTGGATTTAAACTGAAACCATATAACGTTTCTTAAAAGCTGCCACATGCTGGCCAGATGTTAAAAAAACCCACAGTCCATATTAAAAAGAAAGGTCTGCAACATATATTCTCTAGATTATCAAAATTTCTGTCTACATTTAGGCTGTAACAGAGGCTAAACTATAGCAATTTTTCCATCACCCAATGACACTTTCCCAGCTGAGAAGGAGGATCAGGAAAAGGAGAGGAGACCCACGGGCTGAGGTGAGAACAGATTTAATGGCACAGCCCAAGGCAAATAGAAAACGTCAGGAAAAGGAGAGGAGACCCACGGGCTGAGGTGAGAACAGATTTAATGGCACAGCCCAAGGCAAATAGAAAACGTACAGAGCCACAGTCAGACCAGCCCAGCCC
>NW_010408792.1:0-255 GCF_000710305.1 Buceros rhinoceros silvestris | reverse complement strand
GTGGGCATCCCCCGGCGCCGGCTGGGGGCCCCTGCCCCGGCTGACTGCGCACCGCTGGCGCCGCAGAGCACGGCCGCCGGGACTCTGTCCCGCAGAGAGCGGGACAAGCTGTTTGCCACCAGTTCCTTCCCAGAAAACACCCCCAAGATCTCTCCTGCAGGCACTGCGCAGGCGTCCGGCGGTGGCAGGGCCAGCCTGGCTGCGGCGATGGCAGGCCCAGCAGGCATGGGCCAACCAGCGCAGTCCCGCGGAGCC
>NW_010408791.1:9309-14428 GCF_000710305.1 Buceros rhinoceros silvestris | reverse complement strand
GTGCCCGCTGCGGGGCGAGGCAAGAGAGTCCTGAAATGAAGGCCCGGGTGACTCGTGGTCAGGAAAGTGCCTCCTGGCGGCACCTGCGTGGCGGCGGAGAGGGAGCTGTTGCTGTACGCCACCCCACCCCCATCTAAACCTAGAGCGCAGACTTCTTAGTTGTGACTGTTCTGCGGCGTCTCTTCTCTGTGTCGTGTCGCCTGGATCATGTGCGTGTGTTTTCATTTACCGCTGTGTTGCCCTGTGCCTTACCAGAAGGAGAAAAAAGAGAAGAAATCTAAACGCCATGACAAATCTCGGAAGAGAAAGACTCCGACGGATGAAAGCGATCAGTCGGAGGATGAGGTCGATTCCCCGAAACTCAAGAAATCGAGGAGTAAAGTCAAACAAAACGGTCATGCAAGAGAAGAAAGCCCGGAGAACACGAGATTATCTTCCTTAAACGTTAAATCCACCCACAAAAAGCAGCACAGTAATTCTAGTGAAACGTCAAGCGGAGACAGTGAGCAAGAGCAGGTAAAACTCACGATTGATTTAGTTGATGTGTTTAGCTTTCAACTTCTGCGTGGCATTGAGAGTAAATTTAGAACTGGTTACCTTTCCTTTGTTGCCAATCAATGGAAAGACTGCTGTAAGTTTTCAGGGTTTAAAACTACTTTAACTGACCCTTCTGTCGATTATTTGCAAAAATTTTAAATTGTGAAAGTCCTGAAGTTCTGGATGAGTGCACCATTGGTTCCTCGCTCCATCAGTCCTGTCCTGAGGTAGCTGTTGGCAGACAGACAGGCTGCAGTGAGATTGTGCTTTAATATGATTCAGCATCGTTAGATATGATTGTAAATGCCACAAATGCAGTTTAATTGATTTCTTTTTGGTATTATGAGTAGTTCCCTAGTGAAGTAAGAATTACTTGGTCTTCGCTAGTGGAAAATGTTTATTATGTTTTTAGGAATCTTCTCATTAAATAGTAGCTGCTAATGTGATAGGATAGTCCTTAATGTAATAAAATATCATGTTGTAGCAGTTTTGTAAATTTTTTTAGGCCTTTCTGTAAGACTACTTTGTCTGTTTGATTTAGGTTCTTTAAAATTGCTTGACACAAACCACTTGTTTTTTGTTGTACTGTTTGTTTTGAAAAATCTTTATACCTGTATGATCTGCCATTGCTTGGTTTTGTTTCTTGTTCCAACTGATGCCTCACAAAGCATCCCAGGTTTCCATGGTTACCGGGGTTAGCATTTCTTTCCTCAGGCTTAACACTGTGCTGTTAAAATATAAGGAGGGGATGCGTTACTAAGTAGGTACGTTTGATGCTCTACCTCATAATGTTCTTGTGGGGATCTGTAGATCGTGGTGCTGTGTTCTTTGGGAAGTAGGACGCAGGCTAGATATCAAACCTGATTCTTGCGTATCACAACTTAATCTTTTAGGCCATTGGTGATCATTTAAAATACAATGTTAAAACTTCCTTAAGAGTTTTCAGAGTTTAGTTTGGGTGTTTTGCATTTAGAGGGTTATGCTATTAGATATAAACCAGTCTTAATTACAGAACGCTTTTGTCTCACTTTGAAATATGGCAGTCAGTAAAACAAAGAAGGCTTTTCAGCTGCAGCGGTGATACTGTCACTGACGTACCCTTGGGTATGACACCAGTGCGTATTCTGTTACCTTGAATTTTCTGTTGGCCATATGATATTTCATGGAGTGGTACCTGATTTATTGTTTACCTGACAGGAGATGACTGAAGAACAGAAAGAGGGTGCTTTCTCCAATTTCCCTATTTCCAAAGGGACAGTTCAGCTTCTTCAAGGTAAGTTTCTTGGCCTGATGTGACTGCAGAAAGTAAAGTCCCTCTGTCCTGTGTTTTTCTGGTCAACGTATTAAATCACTGAGCTGTGAGGTGTGCTCTGCTTGTGCCTCTGAAAGCACAGATGCTATACAGAAGGCATATGGATTGCCTACTCTAAAAACGTCTTTGAACATAGACATTTCTGATTGCAGTACTTCCCAGTTCAGCCTTTACAGCAGAATTTTAAATTACATAAGCTCAAAAAACCAAATTCTCTGTGACAGTTTTTCAATTAGAAGTTTTTTCACAGTGAGTAAAGAAAACCCGATTATATTTGTATCTTCGATATTTATGTATGACTTAGTATGAATGAAGAGAAGACTAGAGTGGTTTTGACATGTCTTTTATTGGAAAGGAAGAGATTTTCATAGGTAGGTGGGGAAGTATTACATAAATAAAGCCACAGTACTTAAAGGCTTTCAGTAAAGGCTGGTAACTTCATCTGTCCCGGCTAGTACTATGTCTGGTGGTAAGATGAGGGAGAATAAAATGGACAGTCCCGGGGCACTCTTTATAGATGACCTCTGCGACTGAAGAAAGCAGTGGAGGGATGATATAGTCCTGACCAAATTTAGAGCTGATTGATAGAAGTTCTGCTTGTGATAACTTCCTCTGAAGAGTGTGCAAGAACACTTGTAAAACAACCGTATTAAGGAAATCTGTTGAAATTTGCACAGCTCGAGGAGTGACGTACCTGTTTCCCGTGCAAGTGAAGACCTTCAACCCAGTATATTCTGGAAAAGATGTAATTGCTCAAGCACGAACTGGAACAGGGAAAACATTCTCTTTTGCTATTCCCTTAATTGAAAAGCTTCAGGGAGACTCACAGGAAAGAAGAAGAGGCCGTCCACCAAAGGTAACTATACTTTGCTAGATGCTGATTTTGCTTTTTCGTACATCAGAATGATTCAGAGTTTTAACCTGCTGGAAAAGTTCTTCAAACTCGTGCCGGGGTAAGGTAACCCACATTAAAGACTCTTTGAAAGTTGTGTTTGTTGGGCTTTGCCTGCATCCTGTGCTGCCTCATATCCTCTGAAAGAGTAAAGAGCAAAGTAGTCCTACCTGCTTGTGAATTCCTTTTTCTGCTTACTGAGGGACTGAAGCCACCGTCGTTCAACATGTTCCTGTTTAATTTTGTCAGTCACCTTCTCTCTTCAGCCCCAGTGGTTACTGGGTGCTTATTTATCTCCCAGATTAGTAACAGATTAGTGACTTTTTCTGATTGATAAAAGCTGTCTACTTAAACGTGTTTATTTAAACATGTGAATAGTGGGAGGTTTTAAAAATAGTTTTCACCAGGACCGCCACTGGATATTGAAGCTTCTGCTCCAGAGAATGCAGGTGAATTATGAGCCGTTTCCGTTCTGCTGGGGAATACCACGTACGTTTTTTCACCAAATTCTTAGGATTCCCTCCAAAACTAGATAGGCCAAAGCTTATCATATTTCCATTAATAGTGGAATTTTTTTTTTATTTCATCTTGTCACCCACCTCACATATTACCTGAAACTCATTCCAAAACTAGGACTGATAGCTGTATTTCAGCCACCCCTCACGTTGGCTGGCTGGCTGACTGAGAACCCTGGCTCTAGATTTGGCACAGTCTTGTAGAGAAGGGAAAGTTTTCTTTGAGCAAGTCATAAGTCTTGAAATAAAAAAGATGCCAGGCCGCACTCTACCACAGTACACTTTTTTTTGTAACGTGTTTCACTGTTGAAAGCTGGATAACAGGATAAGGGTTTTGAGATTCCTTTCGTCAAGCCACTGATGCCATGTTTGAGAGCAGTACTGCAACTGCACTTTAAGTAGTTAAAACTCCTCGCTAGTAGCTTGTCCATCACCAGCGGTGAAGCCTGTATTTTGGAAGAGAAGATGACTCCTCGGTGGCTTCTGCAGAGATAGCAGCACAGGCTGCAGAATCATGCTGAACACCGGCTTTGCAAACTGAACATACATTTCCCTGAGTCACAGGGAAGCTGAGAGACAGTTGATAGCTTGCTCTTACACCTCCTTGTAGGACTGTGAAGCATTACCGAGCATATGTAAACCTCTCCTATTACCCAAACCCTGCAGTCTTAAACAGCATATGTATGTGTGGAAGAAAGCTTGGAGCTCATCTGTTCCAGAGCTGAAGTTAAATAAGGTTTAAGTACCTCCTGTCTATCTCATTTAAAGAGTTAGCCTGTCCTAAATGAGTATGTGCTGAAGGAGATCAGTGTTGTTGCAAGAGCCTTGCTCTAATTCTGCTTAAATAACTATTTAAACTAGATTGTTTTTGTTGTGTAAATGGTCAGACATAAATTAATGATAAGAAGTCGAGTGGTTTCTTGGCAGAAGCTGTGCTGGAAGAACATCTGTTTTTCTTCGGTCTAGGTACTAGTTCTTTGTCCAACGAGAGAGCTGGCAAACCAGGTTGCCAAAGATTTCAAGGATATCACGAGAAAGCTAACAGTAGCTTGTTTTTATGGAGGAACTCCTTATAACGGACAAAGTAAGTGACACTTCTCACTATTAACTGAAGTGGTGATTGATGGATGTATTTGAGAAATGCAGTTGGGTCCTTCCAAACACACGCTTTTCATTGAAGAGTATTCATGGGGAATTCAGTAGCTCAGAGTGTGTCTTCTAACGGTGAGAAATAACGGTAGCTCTTGATTATAGTCTTAGTGTTCCTTGTCTACTCATGTACTTAAGAGATTATGCTGTGTGTTACAGGGTATTTGGGTTTAGGTTCTTGTAAACATCTATGTTTTCCTCAAAAAAATGTTTAGTCTTAGAGCTGTGAGTGGTTGTGGGATTTTTCGTGTGATAGGGGATATCTAGAGGATTCATAAAGCAGAGAAGAATTTCTTTATTGAGACAGTATAATTCACCATCTTGCTGGCTGTAGACAGGACAAATGAAAGCAGGAACGAGAATAAGCTCTTTCATCAAGATATGTCTGGAGACATTAGGGATGATTTTTTTTTTTCCTCCTGCAGAATTTCAGGAAGGAGGTGATTGCAGTAATTTGCACAGTCAGATAAAGTTGGGTTTTTTTAAGTTTCCAGTTAAGGTAGACAATTTGGGAAGAGCTCGCTGTTTCTAAACTCTGTTAAAAGAAACTTTTTGTTTGCCACTTTATTTAAATCATGGGTAGAGGGAAGGGAGATGGAAAATCTTCTTCAGGAAGAGTAGTCGAACTTTTACCTTACCAGTTTTGTTTTGTTTTTTTTTCTTTTTCTTTGAGTTTTCTCTTCCTGTTCATCATTTGTTCTCACTTGTAGGGAA
>NW_010408791.1:3292-9213 GCF_000710305.1 Buceros rhinoceros silvestris | reverse complement strand
AAGTACTTATGATTGGTTTAAGAAGGTGTTTCATTATTACTTAGCTACCACGTGTTTCTAATGTATAGAATGCTCCCTAGTTCATGGCGAACTCCTCTTCTGCTCTTCCCTGTTTATCAGTTGATCTCATGCGAAGTGGCATTGACATTTTGGTTGGGACACCTGGTCGAATCAAAGACCATCTTCAGAATGGCAAGCTGGACCTTTCCAAGGTGAAACACGTTGTACTCGATGAAGTTGACCAGATGCTGGACATGGGGTTTGCTGAGCAAGTGGAAGACATTTTACGAGTTGCTTACAAGAAGGGTAATCTCAATGTTTAAACAAATAGTAGGAAATATTAGTAATAATTTAATCTGCTGAAATTCAGGTGTATTTTTCTGAAAGTTGCAAGGTGGCTTTGTTTAGAAATGACTGAATATTAAATACTGTGGAAAATGTACTGTGAATGCAGTACATGAGGAAGTGTGGAAGTGGGAATCGTTCATAGGACCTTTGCAAAGCTTAAAACCCAGTACCTAGGGATCTGTAAATAACTTTCTTTGACACCTCTCTGTAAGTGTTACTTGGACTTCTTCCAGTTAAAAGGAATTAGAAGGTTTTTACCATTTTCGCTGCTTGAAAATAGACTGGATTTTTGGTCATAATAACTTTTTTCCTACTCTTGAAAATATTTAGGCTCTCTAGAGTTTTTTTTTTTTCCTCCAGATGTTGGTAATGATTAAATTTAAAAAAACCAGAATCACCGCCTTTATTTTATATCCTGATATTTGACATATTTTTAGTAACCCATATAATCAACTTGTATACATCTGTAAAATGAAACATACGAAGTTTGCGAAACATTTTTCTGTGTTCTAAGATTCTGAAGACAATCCCCAGACACTACTGTTTTCTGCAACTTGCCCACATTGGGTGTATGATGTGGCTAAGAAGTACATGAAGTCTAGATATGAACAGATTGACCTTATTGGGAAAAGAACTCAAAAGGCTGCTACGACAGTAGAAGTGAGTATCTAATATGGAATGTTTCCAGGCCTTTTCCTTTATGGTACCAGTAGTCATCCCATCCTAAGGTACAGTATCAGAATGATGTTGAAAGTTGTTTTGAGAATTATTTTTCTTATCATAAGGCACATTACAGCTAGTCAGTTGTTTCTAGGTTTAGGATCTGTCTCTTATCACAGTACCCAGTAACCGCATAGACATCTCGTCTAGGCTGAGGATGATTCAGTTATCATTTAGTTTTGTGGGTGTTCAGAGAAAAGCTGAATTTATCCAAGTTGGAAGCAAAAGACATACATTAACATCAACCTGGCTTTTTTAAATTGCCACAGACATCACAGTCAAATTGTGCTGTTCTGTATATAGGAGATTTTTTCAAACTTCCTGTGGTATCTCATCTCGTTAGGCCTTTGATTGCTCTGCAGTAAATACCATAGTAAGGAATATATGCTAGCAGCCTGTATTAATTATCTTTACTTGATAAAATAAGATACTGTTTCTGCCTGAGTACTGCTTAGCAGTTGCTTTGACAGGATGTTTATCTTGTGCTTGAAAAAAGCTTTTAACACACTGTATTTATTTGTTTCACTGTATCCAACATAAAGCTTTGTTAGAACTGTGACAAAGTCTTGCACCTCTGACTGTCCTCCAGAGAAATGGTTTAACATCTGCTTTTTGCATCTTAATTATTTTGCTTAACGTTAGACTGGTCGTGGTGGACATAAGAGCCTTATGGATTCTGCATGTTCCAGGAATGTGAGCCTATCAGGAAACTGTACAACTCGTTAGTAATTCTGGATTTTACAGTTTCAAATGTATTAAAAAAGAATCTTGTGGTTTTATGTAAGCTAAACACTGGAATTCTTTCCCATAGCATTTGGCAATAGAGTGTCACTGGTCTCAGAGAGCTGCGGTTATTGGAGATGTCATTCAGGTCTACAGTGGCAGCCATGGGAGGACCATTGTCTTTTGTGAGACCAAAAAGGAGGCAAATGAGCTGGCTCTGAATGCTTCAATTAAACAGGTATTTTATCATCTGCATTAAGTAATAAAACTCATCGGAGATTTAACAGCCCCTGTTGGTACCAGACCTATACTGAGTATGTTTTTAAGAGATTCTTTTGAAGTGGATAAGGCAGGCTTTTGCAGGTGGTCAGAGGGTTTCAAAACTGCCAGAAAGAACCTTTAAAAAGCCCTTAACAAACTGGTTGAAAGTTTATGGCATTATAGTCTTCAAGACTAGGCTTCACTAACTGGGCTACAAAGGATTTCTTTCTTAAGAGTTCTCACTGACATCAAACGAAGCAGCTGTGAATTAATTTTTCTGTAGAGAGGACTGTCTTGGATTAAAAAACGGGCGTAGACTTAGAGAGCTACTAGAGTACTGGAACAGCAGTTACCGAGCTGTGATGCTGACATTAGTTAGTGTTGTCAGGGCGGCAGCTAGAGTTTCGAGCTGTGATGTGACAGAGGCTATTTTTTATTTTCATTAAGATGTTTATGAGCTGTTATGAAGAGTTTAAAGATGTGTACACAGAAAGAATCCAATCTGCCATCTCTTGTGAATGACCTGTAGCGCATTCTTGAGGTTTGAGGTAGGGCTCACTCTAGCACTGGTGGGAAATAACTCGTTGTTATGTAGTGGTGCGATGTTTGTGATGATGCTGGCACTGCATGCTCAGTTTTGGTGGTGGAATCACAGCAACCACTTTTTCTGCAAGTGTTTTCATTGAGGAGAGGGGTTGACTTGCCTCTAGAAAGCAGTACAGCGTTATGTTCCCAGGGAAACAGAAGCTTTTTCATCTGTCACAACTGTGTTCAGGAGTGTTTCTTCCACGCTCCTAGATGACCTCGGTAACAGTAAACCTGAGTGTGGGGCCTTATCCTACATTCCTGGTGGTAGCAGTGACATCAAATCTTGTGTAGGCAGTGCAGAACTCTGATCTTGGTAGGCAGGAGAAGGACATTACTGAGATGTTTCTGTTTTAGCATATTAATACTCGCTAACAGAATGTATGTCTTTTGCATTTATGAGCTGACATTAATGCAAAACTGACTGAAAAAGACGTTTTGAATTCCGTGCTGACCCTAGCGTGGTGTTAGTATTTTTTCAGATAATTTTCTCTTAACATGTGAAATATGAAGCGGAGGAAGAAACAGTTTTCATATGTTTGGTCTTCATCCTTGTTATTGCTGTGATACAGAAGGACTTTCAGAATGTTTGGTTTAAAACAAAATTATCTTTGAAGCTGTAGGGGTTTTTTTGTTTGTTTTTGAGAACCACTTATATCTTAATCCTTTAATTGGTAGTGGGAGACATTAATGAATTAAGAGGGATTAAGAAGGACCAGTATTTTGGAAAAGATGTCTAAATGACGACTAAGAAGGCCTGAGAAAATTGTTGATGGCTGTTCTGAAGCAGCCAACCCTTGCATAGATGGTGCGGATGACAAGTTAGGGCATGGCTGTTTTCATAGGTCACCGTCATTACAGGTGGAGATAAGACACAAGCTGTGATTTCTTTCCTACCTTTGTTAAAGGTCTTTGAGGTGTAGGAATAAGAAGTACTGAGTAAATACTATATGACACCTAAAATATGAACTCTGATAATCCACTTCTGTATCTATCAAACGCCAGGATGTTGTATCCAAAACTGACCATAAAATGGAGCACTGTCTTGGATTTCGGTACAGTCCTATAATAATACTGTTCTGCAGGATTGCCAGTCGTTGCACGGTGACATTCCTCAGAAGCAAAGAGAGATCACGCTCAAAGGCTTTCGAAACGGCACATTTAAAGTTCTGGTTGCAACCAATGTTGCTGCCCGTGGTTTAGATATCCCTGAAGTTGACCTTGTCGTACAAAGTTCACCACCAAAGGTAGGAGGTGGCTATGCTGGGTAGCTTGTAATAATTTGTAGTTTTGTTTTCAAGTAGTATACGCTCTCAGGTGGGGCTATTCACCATGCAGAGTTCATCAGCGTTGTGTTTAAGGGTAAGAAATGTCCTGATATACAGAAGTAATTCCTTAGAGGATTTTTTCACAGTGCATCAGTCCCTAGTATGTTAAAAGATGGTCTCCTTAAAGTGCCTCTTTTTAAGGCTGTTCAAAGCCTCTTCAAGGCCACGTATGGTGATTGCAAGGCTGGAAGCAGTGGGAGATGAAGAAGGGCTGTGTTGAAAGAATGATTCACCAAGTAGGGACATGTATGAGGAGGGGACCCCAACAGTGAGAACACTGGCTGAAGTTAAGAGGGTTTAAAAGAAACAACATCATTTTTCCGTGAATTCGCTATTAATAGCCCAGTAACCACGCGTGCGCTGATGTGTGGGAGGGTGAGTGGGATTGTTGTAGAGGTATCCACACCGAGAACATTGTCTCATATTCTCTGGTGATGCCAAAACAAGACTTAGTTGATCCGTGCTCATGGTTCTACCTTTCAAACTGTGATTTTTAGAGGGTTATGGAAAAGCTTATTCATTTGACTTCAGTGAAACAATGGTTTTTAATTTGATTCTCTGATGTAGTTATTGTGTATTGTTCAGGCTTAAGTGTAATAGCTTCTACTAAGTCTTGTGAATGAATTGATGAATTGGTTAAATTACAATGACTGAGATAAACCATAAGGCTATTTATTTTGAAGGATGTGGAGTCCTATATCCATCGTTCTGGACGCACAGGTCGAGCTGGACGGACTGGGATCTGTATCTGTTTTTATCAGCGAAAAGAGGAATATCAATTAAGATACGTGGAGCAAAAAGCGGTAAAGTAGTTTTCATCTAATCACGAGCACTCAGATGTGAAGTGTTGGGGTAGCAGGTAAAATCTTCATGATCTGTTCAATAGTTCAGTTACAGAAGTTCACTTGCTGAGGTTCGGTTACCTTGCAGAGGCTGGTTCTCTGTCAGTTACTGTGGAGCAGGGAGCACACTGCAGTCTCATGGCTACGCTTTTTCAGCGAAAGCCAGTAGGACTGTACCTGTGGAAACAGGACAAAGCTGGCAGGATTTTAGCTCGCCGTTCGCCCTGGCTTGTCATCTTTACTGAGAACTGCTACTTCCATTTTTGCTGTTTGTGCACTGTTCCGTGTGGTAGTTCTCTTGACAGTTCAGTTGGGATGAGCTGGTTTAGTCTCAGCACATAAAACTCAGACTTTACGTTTAGAAAGGCTGCGTCACTTGTACTTACATCCAAGTAAATCAGACTAAAATTAATAATTTAGAATTTCTAGGACTTTATTTTTTTTTTTTCCCCCCCTTGGAAGCCGCCAAAATGGTCTGTTTATTTCAGTTTAAGGTCACTGGATCATTTAAACTGACCTTGTACAGAAAAGGCTTTTAAGCGTTACCCATTTCCCTGTAAGCTTAAGCTTGTAATTGTCACTAGCAAAGGCTGGGACTTAAAATGTGGAAAGAAGAAAAACGGTAGATTTAAATGCTGTCTCACGGAGTCCAGTACTGTTTCTTTAGAACTGAATTATTTATGGTCTGCAACTTTCATCTGTATTTTGCTTTTTAAATTTCAGGGCATTACCTTCAAGCGTGTTGGCGTTCCTACTGCAACAGATATAATAAAGGCTTCCAGCAAAGATGCCATCAGGTGTGTTTGGAGCCTCAGGCTCTGTTCTGTCTTCCTAGTTCAGAAGCGCCGTTTGGATTGCTCGTTGCTGTCTCTGAACTCATCACTGTGAAAGTCTCAGACTACTGTTTTTCTTCTATTCCAGAGCCTAGTAAATACTAGTATATAAAATTTCTTTTTTTTTTTTGCTTTAATTACTTAGGTGTCTGGATTCTGTTCCTCAAACTGCTATTGAGTATTTCAAAGAATCTGCTCAGTTCCTAATACGAGAAAAGGGACCAGTTAACGCTCTGGCAGCAGCTCTAGCCCATATTTCAGGTGCTACTTCCATTGAGCAG